>NW_013669472.1:65517-85797 GCF_000517525.1 Limulus polyphemus
AAAAGTGGCAGGAGAAAAATGGTATCCAGTAGTTGCCCTGGCCGAGCCAATCTCTTGACATGAACCCCATCGAAAACCTTTAGGCCATACTCTACCGGCAAGTCAAGAAACAACCAAAAAAACCAACTTCGAAGAGCGATCTACTACAAGTTTTGAAGCAAGAGTGGGCGAAAATCCCACAATCTAACATTGACGAGATCATTCTCACGATGCCCCAAAGGATCAACGAACTTCCACGAAGCGAAAGGAAGATCTACTATATATTAATTAAATTATAAATATATCAATTCATCTGAAAAGGTGGTTTCTATTTAATTGTGACCACGCTGTGTATGGCATATGCATAATTAATTTGGCAGGGATAAAGCAATACATAACATAAACTGGCTTAACACCATAATTTACTTAAGAATGATGAAAACATGTGAAAATTGATATACATGTTCTTTGTGAACATCCTTATAGCTTCAATTAAAAACTTTACAAATTTTCTGCAACGTTAACGAGCTATGGGAATTAATTTTAATTAATGCTTTCGTTAGTAGTAATAAGACTCGTAATAAGACAATTGGTAAAGATTTTTGAATTAAAAAAATTCAAGCTATGGAAGAGGGTAATATCAACAAGTATGCTAAATGTCATGCTAATATGGGCTTAAATGGTGAAGTGGAAACAGAATGAAAACAAACTAGAATTTTATTTTGAACCATTTACTACAGGTTAATACGTAAACATTTTAAGACAAAAGATGAGTTATTTATGTAGAAAAGAGGTTAAAATTTCGATTTAGACTAAATTTGAAAAATGTGATTTTTGAAATATTGGGGGGGGGGTACCTTAAATATTTTTTTTTTTCCAAGCTAATCTTGTTTTGTTGTACAAGAGTAGGAAAATCCAGTTTTGCAAATGTAAGATAAGCTTGTTTGATCTGATTCATGTTTCAAAACTTTGACAAAATACGTATATTTCACTTGATTGTTTCTTTATTCTAGCCATACTTTGACGAAACTAAGGATAGAAAATTTCATAATTATTATTTTGGTCCAAACCATCTAGATAAAACAATAAGTAAATCTAAATAACCCAAATAAGAAAAAGAAACCCTGTTTTGATATTCTAGTAATGTCGGACACACACAAATACCGGTGAAATCATATGGTTTTATGTGTTGCCTTTTATTATTTTACTGGCGTAAAAGCCCGTCAAAATGACGAGAACAACTGGAAAACAAAACTATTCCTTATAAAACTGGCAACACATAAAAGAAATATCAGACTTCCTTTCCCAGGAACATGCTACATATTGCTCCTGAATTCACTACATGTAACTGAGCAAACATGCTACATGCCTTTGGATAAAAGATTAAAACATACGTGGTCTTCTTCCCTACAGATAATTGGTATCTTCAATCCGCTTTAACAAAGGCATTTTCTTAATAATTCCCAAGCATAGATTTGCGCTAATTTCTGACATATTTTTCACAGGAGTTTTCCTGGCTTTTCCTATCCAGATCCTAGCTTGACGTCATAATGATGTGAAGGATGTTGTGTCACACAAAATGACGCCATGCCTGATCTGGTCCTGGGAACTCCCACTTTGACAGGCTTTGTTCGCATAAACAGTGCCGAAATTTATGAACTATTTACGCTTATGCTAGCGAGTAAATTCAACTCAAATGAGAACAGACAATCAAAAGAGGAAGTTTTGTAGGAGAAAAAGCGGAATTGGACTTGTGAAACTCACGAAATTCGGAGAAATCGAGTGTGACCGACCGACACTTGGTTTTTATATATATTGATATCATTGAAACTGTTTTAACAATTTTATAAATATTAACTAATATAATGAAAATGTGCCATATTAAGTTTCACTCAACAGATGAAGAAAGATGAAAAAAGAACGAGTGATACAGTCATTAAACATAATTAGTAAATCCAAATGACAAAAATCCACATCTCATTGTTATTTAGGAAAGGTAGAAACTTGTACCCAACCCTTCATTTAGGTAACTGTTGTGATAAGTGTTCCGACGTTTTTGTTTGTTTGCTTTTGAATTTCGCGCAAAGCTACACGAGGGCTATCTGCGTTAGCCGTCCCTAATTTAGCAGTGTAAGACTAGAGGGAAGGCAGCTAGTCATCACCACCCATCGCCAACTCTTGGGCTACTCTTCTACCAACGAATAGTGGGATTGACCGTCATATTATAACACCCCCACGGCTGAAAGAGCGAGCATGTTTGTGTGGGACGGGGTTTCGAACCCGCAACCCTCAGATTGTGAGTCGAGCGCCCTAACCACTTGGTCATGCCGAGTCCTATAGCGAAGTAGCGTTTAGACTCGTTTCGAGAAGGTATGTCATACTTGAATCGTTTAGTTATCAATTGTGGCTCAGCGGCAAGTCTGAGGGCTTATAACGCTAAATGTCGGGTTTCGATACCAGAGTGGACAGAGTATAAATAGTCCATTGTGTAGCTTTGTTTGTTAACAACAACATTTTTATGATTGTGCTAAATTTTAATCTTTATCATAATATTGACTAAAATATGTATTTTGTTGAAATTAAGTTATTTAGTGAAAAACATTAAAAATAACACAATTAAATAATAATGGTGTTTTAAAACACGGTTTTTAAATATTTATAAACGCTTATCAGGCTTACTCCTCCTCTCCCTACACATCTATCCATGCCATTTTTTGATATAAAGCACTATCGTTAATAATTAAACAGAAATTACAGTTGTTGGTTGTTTGTAGTTAAGTGCAAAGCTACACAATTGGCTATCTGTGCTCTGCCCACCACAGGTATCGAAACCCGGTTTCTAGCATTATAAGTCTGCAGACATATCGCTGTGTTACTGGTGGGTGATTGAAAAGTACATCACATTAATTTCCAAAGAAGGATTCTTGTAGAAATAAGTTGTTAAAAGGTGTAGAGCCAAAGGAAACGGCATTTCGAAGAAGGGAGGTTTCAGAGTTTTCTATAGAAACGGAAAAATCACACCTTAAAGCTTTCCGGAGAACAATTAGCACCGTTTCTTCACTTCAAACCAAAGTAAAAAAAATACTTTAAAAAGTTAAGGATATGGTTACTAAAGAGGACCTTCCGACTGTAAAAAAGAACGCTGTGATAAACGTATGCTTAGCTTTTGGTATCATTGGCAACGATCTGAGGTTGAGAAGGCTCAAAAACTTCCAATCACACCTGAAAATCAACGTCTGTCGTAAGAAAAGTGGCCGAAAAAATAGAAAGCACAGTAATCCAATTATATCACCACCTGTCCAGTCTCCAGTTCAGCTTCAATGATCTTTCGTGCCTTTGGTTTGCTTAAGTGTGTTATTGGAAGCAGACATCCACGAACAGTGGAGGACTTATTGAAAGTTTGTTAGGATGTGTGGTCTAAAATTGATCTTGTCGTTCTTCTGAGAAGCTTGTTATAATAATTATTGTTGTGTCAGGCGATAGTGCGTCATCATGGCCATTAGACTGAGCATGATTGATGATGAACGAAGAATTTTATACCTAGGAAGGATATCTAGGATTAAGTGCCCTAAATAAGAACATTGTTCTTCTTATGAAGGGCATTTAATCCTAAGTATCCTTTCTAGATAAACCGGCAACGTTTTAAAGGTTTAATTTGAAACTTTTTTTATTTTTCTCTCATACTTTGGAGAGTAAAATCTTTATTATTTGAAACTCAAAATAATTGTCGTAAAAGTCATCAGGGTAAGGATAGTTTAATTAGGTTTGTTCTTTCGGAACTCAACGGTATTTCCCCTTCTTTATTAACGAACTTTAATTTTTTGTTTAAAACATGCATTTTTATTTATTAGTTCCGTCAGCATAAATATTAAATTTAAATACGCCATAAAGTCTTCTGCTAGTTAAAGATGGACGCCACCATTCTTTCCACTTGAGTGCCACAAGTAATTATCAGTTAAACTAACACACTGTCGATGTTGTTGCTACGGTTCATACATCATTAACTTTTCCTAGAGGCCTCGGACACATTGCTGATGATATGTTCAATGATTGAAGTTTTAGTTTTTATTAAATACCTATTCGCCTTATTCCAAAGTATAATTTTGCAATGCCATAAAATTACCTTTTGTGTATCTCTCTATACTTTAAATAATACGCAGCAGGAACTAATCAATTCAATTATATTAAATATCACTTTCTGTATGAGCAAAATAACTATCTTATTTTACAACAAAGTTCCTTGTATCACATCATGTTCAACATGAGGACTGGTCTGTGTGTGTACAACTTTAATTCAGTTTCATCAACATGAATATTTCTCACCAACAATTGTGTTTATTTTTCAAGTGTGAAAAAAATAATTAAAGTACTATTTACTGTTATTATTAATTTTTCGTTCATCTAATTTTATCACAGCTTCCCTTGTGGAACTCTTTCTAGATAGCTCTAAACCGGTGTCGAGGTTATTAATATAATGGCTAACGTATTGTTACTAATGCTGTATGTAAGCATTTTAATATTCAACGTATTTTTGGTGCTGTTTACGTAAATCCAGGCTTTATTACTCATCTTTATATGTTTTTAATTAAATGGTTAACACATTGTTATTATTTCTTGTGAATACTAAGGATTCGCGAACCTTGGCATATATAACCTCTCTAAATTTTTACTTAGCGCAGTGTTGATATTGTTAATGAAAAACCAAGGACTTGTTGTCCCTCTTTTTATTTGGTTTCGACGTATAGTCCGATATTTCACCATCAATAACCCGATGAGCCTTGAATTTAGAGAAATTACCCTGTTGCAACGAGATTAGCGAATCAAAGGATAGATTTTGTCTTTACAACATCTTTTCTTCGCCGAGATTCACATTTTCAGTGAATAAAACAAATTACCAAATATATATCTCTGTTTTTTATGTTCAAGATCAAATAGTAATATATTGTTAATACTGCTTGTGGAATTCAATCCTAATGAAATATTACGATTGGCACAGTAATGTTAAACATTGTATGTGGGCCTTGCCTAATATGAATAATTCTGAATAATGAAACTACCAGATTTCATGACCGAAAAATAACACCAAAGATAAACAAACTTTCAAATAAGTATGTAATCAATTTAATTGGCAACGTATTGTTGGTACTTCTTGTGAAAAATAACAAAGATTATTAAACATTAATAGGTTGTTGTTGTTGACTTTTGTCGTTATAAGCCTTCAGTCTTACTTGAGTAAGGAAACAAATAAGAAGACAGACCAATGTTCTGTCGAAACATGCAATATATTCCACCATCAATATAACTTTTCTATATGCTTATAAATCGTTGTTTGCCTACCCTCCAGTCTTATGCTGAGCCACCATGGGGGGGGGGGGGCACCATGAAGAGTTGAGGACTCCAATGAAAACTTGGTTACGATATTAAACTCATAAAGATTCACAAACGTTGATATATATTGTTACGACAGCGGAAGTCACGTGACGCTGCTGGTAGCATGCGTGAAATTTTTCGAGTGATCATAAAGGCCCGAGTGCATTCGAGACGCCCTCTTTTTTAATATATATAAGCCTGGCGAGAAAAATCAGCGAGAGAGATTGAAGAGATATAGATAGATAGATTGAAGAGATAGATATAGATAATTAAGTCAAGCGAACAGTAGGCACCATAAGTAAAATGTGTGAATCACTGTGATTTATAGTGCGTGTTATAAAAGTAGTTAAGTTTAACGTACAGATTGGAAATTATGTGTATTACAATGTTTATCGAGGAAAAATAAACTGGTTTAATTAAGAAAGGACTTGTATCGCTGAAATTTCTCGGAAATAATTTATACCGGAAATTAACAAACAAGCAGATACTTAACAATATAATTAGTTTAATGACTAATACATTGTTTGTACTTCTTGTGAACATTAAAAATATACGATAATTATTTTTCGATTCTATACGTTTGATCATAGAAACCAAGTTTCCATTTTCCTGTTTATCTGCTTTATATAGCTTAACACATTAGTACTCACTTCGCTTATATCATCGGTACACAAACTTAATAACTACAGTGTATAATGTACTAAAAGTAAAATATCTCTGGGAGAAAATGTTTAGATTTATTGTTGTTGTTTTTTTATGAAAACAAACCACGTACTTGCATGAGGGTGTTGAGAATCGTTCTTCAAGTGTCTTTGAGAATCACAAAGAATACTTCCCGTCCTGATACCCAATAGCAGTTCATACGTCCCATAAAGAGTGCTTGAAATCAGAGTTGCTAGAAATTATCGTAACCAAAAGTTAACTGAAAACCGGCCCAAAAGTAGCGCAACATTTACCATCTTTTATGATTGTTGCTGTTTTTTTTTGTTGCGCAATAATAATAATAATAAAAGCCCAACTTGGCGAATACCTTCCCCTTCTGGCAAATTTGCTTCGAAGTAACTTTTAATTAGATGAAATATACATAGCTATGTTCGAGAAGAAGCAATACGGTTTATTCTTGTTATTACTATTATTAACTAATTTCTCACACAGGATTATGAACCACAGGACCTAGATTGCATATAATTGCTAAGTGAAATGCTTATTAGTGAGAAATGTACTTAAGCAACAGATGTTCACACGTATGAACGTAAGAAACATTTAAACTAGACTCATATGATAATGTCAATATGGTTATAAATAACAATTTGAAAAATTAATAATAAAACGTTTCTGGCTACTTTACACCCTGAAATAAAATCATGATGAATCTAACGAGACAGAGTTTCGGTAAATAATGCCTCCTTATGGAGAGTTTATTAACCACAGAATGTGGTAATGTCTATAAATACTAATAATATACAGTCTGTCCATATATATTATTAGTTTAATGATGAGTATGATATTAATACTGCTTACAAAAGATGTAGTTGCTTTTTTTTTCAGGTGGCGAAAATACTTTGTGAACTTTCCACTAGATAGCACATGTTCAACTGTGAACTGTTTTAATAAAATGCGTCAGGTGGCTTTACATGGAATGGGGAGAGTACTCGGAAAATTGCATTTCCAGTACATTTCACCTGAATTTTGTTTGTTTTGACGTTAACATATTTATTCATACTTTTCCATCCGAACTTTTCTGCTCTTTTGACTCCACTCGGGTAAGACAAAGTATTATATATTTGTGATTTTTTCTATCAGCTAAAGTCCTGCTATTTTGACTTATTGCTAGGTTTAAAGTTCATAAAACTTTAAAAATAATTATCTAGAGTAAACAGTAAATGTTTTCCCTAAGAATCGAAAGCATCTCAATCGATATGCAATTTCAGTAAACATCACACTCGTACATAAAGCTTTAGAACACAAGTTTAACTCTAATAACAAAGAACTATACTAAAAATATTATGCGCGTTTAAATATACTAAGAATATATTATGCCTTAAATCTTATTATATTAGTTGAAGTATGGCAAAAACGAAGTACTTTCCTGAACTTATCATATCAGTTTTAGTAGAGTAAGAATGTTCTATGGCCTTAATATTATACTATATTAAGTTTGGGGTGAGGTCATCTAGGCGATAGGATTATGTAACGCGTAAGCACTGTATGCAGTGACGGATAGCCGTAAAGCGAATGTGTCGCTAATTCTTTAAGTCGACATTACAGAATTAAAGGTTCTCCAAGATCAATACCTGTTACCTACCTCCTCGAAGCGTATCTGACGTGAGTACACTATGGGCAACTATCTCCCTTCGGAGATAGGCAGAACGGATGTAGGATTAGGATAAGGATATATCTGATTTAAAACGCCCAATCATAGGTCATATGGCACTGTAACCAACCTGTGGGATATGGGAAACACCCCCCCCCAAAAAAAATCCCTAAGCCTCAGGTGACCTTCGTGTTGAAAGGCTGAATGGTTGTAGGATGTGCAGTTCCTAGTGAGGCAGTCTGATATCCAGGCGGGGCGGCGCATTGGACATTCTTTGCTCCTTCCCTGACATGGCCAGGTGGTTAGGGAATTCGACTCTCAATCTGCGGATCGCGGATTCAAATTCCCGTCCTACTTAACATGCTCGCCCTTTCAGCTGTGAGGGCGTTATGATGTGATGGTCAGTCACACTATTCGTTGGTAAAGAGTAGCCCAAGAGTTGGCGGTGGGTGGTGATGACTAGCTGCCTTCCCTCTAGTCTTACACTGCTAAATTAGGGATGGCTATCGCGGATAGCCTTCATGTAGCTTTGCGTGAAATTCAAAACAAACCAAGCCAAATAGTGACATGGGGGTCTTGTTAAGGTTATCATATATTACCCCCATTCTATTAAATCTACTATGGATAATCAATGAGTTACACTGGATCATCCCTGGAGCTACGGAGATCGTGCTCTGAGCTGGAGATCATCCTCTGTGGCTATTGAAAAGGGAAAGTACAGAAGGAGAGGACGAAGAAAAGGGAGGAGAGGAAGAAAGAGGCAAGCTGGGGCAAGGAGAAAAGTAGATTGGATAGGGCTGAAACATGTAAGAGTGGGGTACTATAATTGCCACAGTGCCAAGCAGAAAGGACCCATACTTTAAAAACAACTTCGATGTCTTCATACTGCAGAAGACATATGTTGACAAGAACTCGACCATCAAGGCTCCTGGATACAAGAGCTATATGAATCTGGTAGGAAAAGCATGTCATGCACAAGTCATCTTTATAAGGCATGATTTCAAGCAAAGTGTGATAAACCAACCAAGTGAAATGAGGAGGGTAGGGAAATGCATAGGTTACAAAAACATGCTAATAACTTAAAAGGTGGAACCTGTTCAATATATATATATGGTAGTAGACAAGATTAACAACAGAGATAACAGGAATTTTTTATCAGAGGTTTCAGGTCTCTCAGGAGACAGACCATTGTCTGTGGTGACTTAAATGCCAGGGCAAAAGTGTGGGAGAATATCACAGTGAACAGGCAGGAGATTGCTTTAAAAGATGCACTACTAGAGTCAAACTTAACATGTATAAATAATGACTGGCCAACTAGATTAGCAACAAGGTCAGACGATTTTGACAGTCACAGACCTTGTCTTAGTGTTACAGCAAGCAATAACCAATACATAATGGAATGTGTTGAGACATAAAAGTTATCTTATATCATGTGTTGTAGTAACCAGAAAGATTGGCAGCCATAAGGCAAATAAAGTACCACGGGCATTTACTTACACTAGTAGTCAAAATCATGGACCCCTTGGCTTCCTTCGACAAAATGAAACTAATATAGTCAACCAACACTGTGTGGATGGAGGAAGTCAAGAAAGCTTAGAGGAAGGAACAAGATGCTATACTAAGGTGACAGAAATTAAGAAAGCAATCTTCAAGTGCAGAGGAACTGGTGAAGGAGATAGAGAGCAACTGTATTACATGATGAACTGAAAAGACACAGGCCACACAACAACAAATATATAGAATGGAGATGGAGTCACCATGAAGACTGATCAGGATTAGGGTGCTGCTTTCTTGAAACGTTTTTGGACAGACAGATCAATGAGACCGCGAGGTAAGATACATGGTTAGAGATGGCTTGAGGAAGATGGTAAATCGAGAAGACTATGAGGATATTATCAGTATAAAACAGGGCAAAGGCATCCTCAGGCAGAGTAAAGACAGTGCTCCTGGTCCTGATAGGGTACAATACCGTTACATCAGAGAACTAGAGTTCAATGACAGTATAAAAAATTCAACACTTCCAGAAGGATAGTTACATAGCTACCTGGAGCCATTGCCTAAACTAGGGAGGGATCATACACAAATGAGTGACTGCCATATGATTACAATTTAGAATGTGTATGGCAAGCTCCTTGAAAAAAATCATTGTTAGGTAGTTGATGCTTGATTTGGAAAAGAGAGAAATCCCGCCAGAGACACTTGGAAGTTATTGGCCAAAGAAGGACATATGGACTAATGAAGGAGTCTTTATCTAAGATGTGTATGAAGGTTTTCACAAAAAGTTTGAAATGGTGGTTGCTGCACTTGACTTGGAGGATGCCTATAATAGGGTGAAGTATGACCATTTCATGCACTATGAAATAGACCTCTGTATAGCCATTTGGACCATAGCAGCACTATTTGAAAGGAAGGTCACTCTCCACACAGGTATGTGGATATTACAGCCACAGACTATTTTACCAGGACTGCCCCAAGAATCACCCATCTCCCTTGTCCTATTCAATATCTATACGTCAAAGGTGACAAAGATGCAGTAAGTAGGCCTTGGAAGAACCTTACATTTGCAGACGACATACTAATCTATAGGAGTGGTCAGAACAGAGCTCAAATCGCAAGAGAGCTGCAAAGTGTAATCGATGAAATTTTGGGTTGGTGTAAGGAAGCTAATGCTGTCATCAGTCTTGAAAATACATTCATACAATGGTGCTCAATCATCAATCTGAAAGTGAATACTCAGGTCACAGAAGTGGTGATTGGATACACCATAAAGTGATGTGATAAAATGAGATACCTGGGCATCACCTTTGATAGGAGCCTCTCCTTCGAGGTCCCTGTAGATGTATTAGTGGAGAAGGCAAAGAAGGGGCTTGGGGCCTTGAAAGTTATGGCCACTGCAAATATGGAGCAAGGAATGCTTGCTATTAATCCTCTACCAGCATAACGTGCTATCAGCTGTAGAATATGGCCTTAGAATCCTGACACTATCAAAGACACAATTGGGAAAACTTGGGTACATTAACACTGAGGCTTTGAGGACCATCCTGGGCTGTACTAAGGACACATCCATTGTAGTGATGAGATTCAAGCTGGGACTACCTTTCATTAAGGAAAAATATGCAGTTGCCTAGGCAAAAGCCTATTTAAGAGTGGTGGTTAATGGAAACCACCCTCTCCAGGATACCCTGAACGATGAAAAGAGATGCAGAATTAAAAGAGGAATATCATGGATGGCAGAAGCTGAGTCTACCAATAAGAAGGTCTGTGCATTGAAAGAGACTGTATGTGGAGAAGAATGGGTACAGATCTGAAGTGAAATTAACTCGTGCTGGAGTTGTGATCACTCTTGGACGACAGTGCTGTAAAAGGGTCACTAGAATTACTGGCATTGAGGTCAAATTACTGATTGAGGAAAATTCTAAACCAGGAAACCCAGTGCTTAACACTGATGGATTAGTTACAAAAGGGGAACATAGTAGATGGGTTTTTCAGCCAGGTAGTCCGGGCAATTTGTTGCCGAACAAAGCAGAACGTATAGTGCCACAACATCAAGCATATGAATGGAGACTTAAGCTGCATGAGCTGTTCTGAGATGGTCAGCTGTTATTGTTGTTGTAGTTAAGCACAAAGCCACACACAGGGCTATCTGTGCTATGTCCACCACAGGTATCGAAAACCGGTTTCTAGCGATATAAGTCTGCAGACATACCGCTCTGCCACTGGAGGGTCCAACCTGTCAGACACACAGTAAATGTCACCAATTCATAAAACATGCTGCATAAATTAGAGACAGAATGGTTTCATGTGGAATGGCTACAATTTCTGCGAAAGTCGTATGTGAAGAGCCTAGTATGGATATGAAAGGAAATGAAAGGACAGATAAACTGGTTGGAGAGGCTTTTACTGGAGGCAAATTGAGGCCAAACAAAACAGAGAATTTGAAGGTTCTATGGAAAAAATTTGGGCAGAACTCCAGAGAGGCTGAAGAAGAGTGACAAAAAGACTTGCCGAGCTTGGGTTCTCTAGAGGAGAAGTAAAAAAGTTCCGAATGAAATAGAAAGAGTGGCGGAAGTGCAATCAATATTTCAGCACTCCAAGACTTCAATGGCTACTAAAGGTGGGACTGAGCACTCATAAGGATGTCCCAAGTACAGGGATGCCGGTCCTTCAACCAAGTAACTAAGTTTATTAAGAATCAAGTATGTTCTAAGTCTAATCATATATAGCATATTAAAGCTTGTAAGATTGAACATTTAAAGCAAAGTTTTAGTCCTTCCAACCTTATATTGTTACAGCGCATTTTCTTTTTCAAAAATAGTATTTTAATTGAAAATATTTTGACGGTTTTTATAACAAGAATGACAGTATCACAGAAAAAAAAATGTTACAGGTAAACCAATATCCTTTTAAATTGAAAACTTAAATTTGGGATTCTATAAGTTAGCTCTGCTGCACATAAAATTTATGGGCAGAAAATTGACTGCTAAAATTTTGACACGGCACTTCGAAGAAGCTCCTTTGTTACATTTTTTGGAATATCACTATTGAATTTATTGTGTTGTGATATTGCAGCTTTTCTTTCTTACTTTGTTCTTAAGAATATGATAATGATTTTAGTTTGAAAGAAAAAAAGGTACTGTAGAAACATATATTTTTTGATGCAGAGAGGAAAAGTACTTACTTTTCAAAAAATAGTTACAAAAGTTATATTTAGAGGAACTGATCATCACGTCAATAACCCCAAGCTGGTTCTAACATAATGCTTAACAAGAGAACTGACAGTAATCGAAGCTAGTTTTAACACAATGCTGAACAAGAGAAGTGATAGTATTTGAAGCTAGTTTTAACATAATGCTGAACAAGAAAACTGACAGAAACCGAAGCTAGTTTTGATATAATGCTAAACAACATTATTGACAGCGACTCGTTGCTGAGTACGATACGTGGCTAAAAAGTGCAATTTGTGATTAAAAATAATGCTTAAAAAAGGTCAGTTTATACGTTGGGGTGATTTTTAAGAAGGACAGTTAATATGTAAACCGGAAGACAAATTGTTTGTTACGGTAGCATTTTAAAAACTTTTTTACATGGAAGCGTTGTGCTTGAACAAGGCAGTTTATATATATATTACATATAGAAGATATTATTAAACAGAGAAGTTTATTTGTAGAATAGTGTTTTAACAGGTGTGTTCAAAGTTTGAGTTGAAAACCCTAAGGGACTATATAAAGAATGTAGTGTTTAAAATATAATAGGTCTAATACTAATATTTTATATAAGTTTTAATACGTAAAATCATGTTTAAAAGAGAAGTTAATACTTTAGAATATTTAAACTGTGAATTTGTTATGATAGCGCTTAAAGAATAGGTATAAGTAAAGAGGGATTTTAATATATAGAATCATGTTTAAACAAGGCTGTTAATATCTTAGATTATTTAAAGCTGTGAATTTTTTCTGATAGTCTTAAAAGAGTATGTAGAAATAAACACAAATATTTAACATGTATGTAAAAAAAAGAACGGTTAGTATCTCTAACTTATGAATGAGCACAGCCGTTAGTTTGAAGTTAAGCACAAAGCTACACAATGGGCTATCTGTGCTCTGCCCACCACGGGTATCGAAACCCGGTTTCTAGCGTTGTAATAAAAACTTAATATTATAAAATACTGCCGTTTCGAATAATACCAAAATATAAACACATAAGTAATAAACTTCGGTTATGTAACCACTGCTGTTTAGAACAATGCCAAAGTATTAACACAAGCAATAAAATTAGAATATTATAACTAATGCTGTTTCGAACAATACTAAAATGTCAATACACAAACAATGGAAATCGAATATTATAATCACTGGCATTTCGAACAATACCGTAGCCGTTGTTGCATATGTTAGTTATGTTTCATTTGTTGCAGAGAACGTTTTTCTAACTTCTGTATCATCAAAATAAAGTTTGTATTGTCATATACAAATTGTAATTATTCTTGATATTCCAACAACAAATCTTATTAATAAGCATAAATCAGCTATTTATTGTGTAAAGTAGAATTTGATCTTAGTTTACAGAAAATGAATGTGTTTTGCTTATCAGTACCAGTGAGCAGCACTCACGTTTATGTTTGTTTGAATTTCGCGCAAAGCTACACGAGGGCTATCTGCGCTAGCCGTCCCTAATTTAGCAGTGTAAGACTAGAGGGAAGGCAGCTAGTCATCACCACCCACTGGCAACTCTTGGGCTACTCTTTTACCAACGAATAGTGGGATTGACCGGCACATCATGACGCCCCCACGGCTGAAAGGGCGATCATGCTTGGTGGGACGGGGATTCGATCCCGCGACCCTCAGATTGCGAGTCGAGCGCCCTAACCACCTGGCCATGCCGGGCCCAACAGCACTCATAAATGTACATAATAATTGCATTTCTATGGGTTTACATGTTACAGAAACGCTCTTTATTGTATTTAAAATACAAACAATTAAAAAAAAGAATCCAACTTACCATTTTTACGTTTTACTTATCTATTCATTAAACAATAAATCCGGTCTAACTCCGCATTGTTTTCAAATTATATAATAATAAAAACGGAATGGAAAATAGTTTTTCTGACTAACGTAACTTATATTGTTTACCTCATTTTGTGGATCTTCTAGAAGGTCAAAATAACTATAGCCAACTTTATAAGTTAACTTGGTTCGGTGGCTCGTATCACATAGAGACTTTGGAAGCAACGTACAAGTTTCATGCCCAAAATTGAAAGCCTTACATTTTGAATTTCTTTGACAGAGTTGAAGACACCGTATCTTCGAAAACCCTTGAAATTCTTCTAGATTGTCTATCTGCAGAACTTTATCATTCCGAAAAAAGCTAACAGCATACTGTTGTTTTATTTTCGGCATTTCGGCAATGATGTTTGCTGCAGTTATCATAACTAATATAACCGATACTTTCATCTTTTAATTTGTTCTTTTGTTTGAAAATTCGAAAAATCCAAAGCTTTATTTCTTCCAGAGGGAATAGGAAGTCCATACAAAGTGACCAACTTAACTAAAACTGCTTGGTATATCTTTCGATTGCTGTTTATTCGAATACCGGTCTCCAACACATGTTTTAATTCCCAGAAGATTGAATAGTTTATGTTTGAAATGCAGGGTTGTAATATCCTTTTAAAGCTGTGTGAGGGTTACAAAGAAAACTTGGACTGAAAAATCAATACAGCAGATTAGGTTCACCTTGAGCATTACATTATATTACAAGTAAACCTTCAATGTGTTACATCACACACCAGTAAGATTGCAACAAAACATGCTGACGCAAGCTTTCTCTCTCTCTCTCTTTCACACACATATATACATATATACCTCCACGTTATTAAAACACGATATTAAATCTGTTTGTATGTGTAGATATCCTGAATATAAATTAAACTTGTCGATTATATATTAAAAGGGGCGCGTCTTCATATGCATGGTTCTTTCCTTTTTACTACAAAATTGTTCATTTATTGATTTAACTACGTAATGCGACAAACTCCTTTCCAAGCAGCATTTGTAGTGATAAGCGTTAGAGTAGATGTAAAAGGTACAATTATGAAAATAAATGATGCACTAATTCTTTACGAAGTTTCAAGCGAAAGAAAACTAGTTTAGATAATACAGAAAACTAGATTCTAATACACATCAATTTATGACATATCATTCAAAACCATGTCTCGCTTCATTTTATAATGGAATATATCATGAAACATTTATTTTAAATCTACACCTTAATTTAAATTAAGTTTTTCGATGCAGCCTACATGTCTGCCTAAATCACTTATTGATTTAACTACGTAATGCGACAAACTCCTTTCCAAGCAGCATTTGTAGTGATAAGCGTTAGAGTAGATGTAAAAGGTACAATTATGAAAATAAATGATGCACTAATTCTTTACGAAGTTTCAAGCGAAAGAAAACTAGTTTAGATAATACAGAAAACTAGATTCTAATACACATCAATTTATGACATATCATTCAAAACCATGTCTCGCTTCATTTTATAATGGAATGTATCATGAAACATTTATTTTAAATCTACACCTTAATTTAAATTAAGTTTTTCGATGCAGCCTATATGTCAAATTTTCTAAGATGAAATTCCTTCTTACACACAAGTCACGATAGTGAATATTATGCTCATGTGCTGATATTTCGGTTACAACACAGCTTTTCATTAGTTCGTTAAAAAAACATTCAGTCAATTTAAGTGTGACCGAAGCACACAAACAACGCTCACATCACGTGACTTGTTTTTGTAACAAGGCATATCATTAATACAAAAATGAGCATTGCTTTTAACTTATGTAGTATTTAAGGCTTTCTGCTTAAACGACACCTTATACAACATATGAGCTAAACGTCCAGGTCAGAGGCCACAAGTACCAGACATAGCCATCCCTAATTTATACCTACTGACTAGAAGGACAAAAACTAGTCATCAGCATCTGCCGCTAATGCGGCCATTGCTAACAGTATAGAGAGATTAATTGTTACTGTTATAACACCATACATACACACACACAGAGAAGGATGAACGTGTTGAGCGTGTACAGTGACATATTGCGGCTCGAACCTTGATTTTTTAAGATCCACAGCCAAGCATACCAACCACTGGAGTTACTCAACATAAAAGGTTATCGGTAACTTCCGTGGGTACTGTTTTCTGGTAAAACTTTCTTAATTAATATATAATAGTATGTGGATGTTTTGTTCTACATCTACTACATAAGCTTATACATTAGTTTCATTATTTGTTAGTTAAGATGAATACAAGTTGAAAACTTATTTAACAATTTAGATTTCATTAGATTACCATTCAAGATGGGACCAGTTGTGTATAAACATACCTGAAATCACCAGTTGTGTATAAACATACCTCATTTCAGGTCTGTTAGTCAGGAAAGTTTCACATCTTACCACTGTTGGTGTTGGAATTTCGTGTTATATCATTGATGTTACGAAAAGAGTTTGTATACTTTGTGTTTTATCATTGGCGTTACGAAAGGAGGTTGTATACGTCGTGTTTTACGATTGGCGTTACGAAAGGAGCCTATATACTTCGTGTTTTACAATTGGCGTTACGAGAGTCTGTATACTTCGTGTTTTATCATTGGTGCGACGAAAGGAGCCTGTATACTTCGTGTTTTACAATTGGCGTTACGAGAGTCTGTATACTTCGTGTTTTATCATTGGCGTTACGAAAGGAGGTTGTATACTTCGTGTTTTACAATTGGCGTTACGAGAGTCTGTATACTTCGTATTTTATCATTGGCGTTACGAAAGGAGGTTGTATACTTCGTGTTTTATCATTGGTGGGAATTTCTCTGCAGATAAAGAATTAATTAAATTGGTCAAGTTCAAGACATCACAACTGAATCATGCAACTTTAGAGCACAAAACTGGATCATTCATTGGAAGTATAAAAATTGAAGTATCAAAATTATTACATCAAAATGAAAACAATGTAAAATAATTAGAATAATATAGGCACGGAATTGGACCTGTTAATCCGTAGGTAACGTAAGTGAAACGATCAATCTGTATATCACGAAATTAATTAAACTGTGAAAATATTTTTTAGTTTTGTTTATTTTTGTAACAAAAGCCAAATTATAATTCTTATAGTTAAAAAGCTATTATATGAGACGCGAAGATAAACGGTATATAAAGTTAAAACTTTTAAATCATACATGCGTATTTTATTTTCTATACGCCCCTTTATTTAGTATTAGTTGTGAATGATAAAAATAAAACTGAACTATAAAATGCATGTTATTTAACATAAGTCATATTTCAAACTGTATTTCGACCTACATTTTTGGATTATTTCATGTAAGAATGGTTGTATGATTTGTTCGAATTGTGTCTAGGTTTTCTCTCGATCATGCAGTTCATTGCAATAGAGAGGAAAGTGAAAAATTATTTATATGTATTCTCCTTTCTCATTGGATAACGAATTCTGCCCGAAAATAAACTATTCATGGAACTCCATGTGTCTAAAACGCAATCATGAAAACACCGTGAATATATCCTAAACACTATGTCACTGAGGTGACATGCAATCATTGAACGGTAGACTTTGAATAAGTTATGCTTTAGAAGAACAGTTACTAGTAAGAACGGTGCAGAATAAGATGTTGCTCACTGCAGTGCAAGTTACGAAATTAACACAGATTATACAAGAACATTTTGAGCACAAATTCTTAAATATTTTTACTGCAAGTTTTTAGTCCGTTTTGTTTTCTTGATTATTTCTATTTCTGTTAATAATCATTAAGAGCAAAGAAAAAAAAATCTTAAAGCTTCAGATGTGTTTTTGGTAAGCTTCACGAGAAGTAAACTACGGCTACTTGAAAACTTAAAACAAATAACTCACAGTTTAATGGCACAGATATTTAAAAAAATCAAAATTCTATGTCTCGAAATGGAAACTCAAACATTTATTGAGTCACTACTAACGAAATTTATCTTTAAACATGTACAGTTTAGGTTTTAACAATGAAAACGATATCAAACATGAACTCACTCTAGATAAATGTATATTTTTCATGTTATTACCCCCCCCCCTTTGTTAAGAGGGGGGTTTTGTCATCAAAAATCGCAGCAGGTTTAGATAGCGATTTTACTCTTCTGTTTTACAGTACATAAAGGTGTTGTTTGTTTATTGTTAAGCACAAAGCTACACAGTGGGCTATGTGCGTTCTGACCACCGCGGGTATTGAAACCTAATTTTTAGCGTCATAAACCCTTAGATATAACACAAAAGTAAAATTAAATGTATATAATTAAACGTTTCTTGCCTTTCTATTTTTGTGATTTTTATGTTTCTACTCAAAATATATTTATAATTTGAACATCAGAAACGTGGTGTGTGTGTTCTTTTTTTCGTGTGCGAGTTGATAGTATTTCTTTTAAATCAATCTGAGTCACTGATACGAGAAAAACAGCAAGTATTTTACAAAATGAAAGTTTCATGGTTTAGTTAATTTACATGCAATTTTTGATGTCCATTATAATGAAACAATTTTTTTATACATACTATTTATCTTTTTCAAACTAACGTTCAAACATAAAGACAGCATAAGCTTTCTCTAGTTTAATGTTGGATATGAAATTATATTAATTTACTGTAAAATATGAGAGCTGAAGCAAATATATTAATTATATAACTGATCATTCACGAAGGGTAAATCACTTTCACTTTCTCTGAAGCATCACTCCTCGACAATAAATAATTTTTTTCAAATGCATTCACAAATAAACAGTATTTATTTTCAAAACATTTTGTTACGATAATTCTTAATATAAGCAAGTAATATGAAACGGTTTCTCAAAATTTCAAAATGGTTATAATTTCCTAGTGTCAATAAACCGAAAGTATACTGACAGGATTACGACATTCTTAATCTCTGTTAAATATTACTCAATGTTATCATGTGTTTTACAGTAAGATGAAGATGTGCAATGCAAAATTAATGAAGCAAGAAGCATTTTAAGATAGAAACTTTGATGAGGCATTACAATGTTAACCAAGAATGTAGTACTGTGGTATTCTTGATGAACATAACAGTAAGGGGACAAATACGAAAGGTCCAGTGAGTTACATCTTTGTTTTCAAATATTACATAACTAAACTAATTTCAGATGTATTGCGTTATGTGGGTGTAGTGTTGTTATATTCCTGATGAACATAACACGAAGATCCAATGCGTAACATATAGTTGTTTCAAAATATTTTACATAACAGATGTAGTACGTTGTGTATTTTTAATGTTGACCATCAATTGTACATTTGCAAAGGATGATTTTCTTTGTTTGTGTTTATATTATTTTGTTTTAATTCAAAAAGTGTTTGACAGTGTCTAAAATGAGTAATAATCAGAAGAGAAATTAATTGATTCTTAACTATTTAGTTAACGAGTCATTGTCTATTTACTGGACGCAGAACCAAAATATTTAACCAAGAACAAGCTTTGATGACTCTGCTCTAAGGGCAGAGTCTTACCAACTAGTAGTATAATAGATATAAAACTGTGTAGAAAATTACGCGTAGTGGTTCTTAAAAAAGATAAAAAGAATTATGTTATAGGTCAAACAACTAAAAAATTAATTATTTTACGTATTAGAATTTCAAATGGTCTGAAACTGAGCTAAATGATACTTTAAATTTAGTAGTTCAATTTTACTTTGGCTTTAGCAGTTAAATAAAAGCCGATATATAGTCAGTTTATGACATTTGCCAACAAGATTGATACACACAGTTTTCCTTTTTTAAACACAAATACGTTTTAATATACACATAACAATACAATTTGCAAACATACAATTTATCACAAACAATAATTTATAAACAAAAGTTTCACAAACTTACAAGCAATATAAAGTCGTCTTTCTGGTTTGGAACTTCTTCGATATCTTATCGAGGGTTCACGATGAGCGAGTTAATTACGAGTTGACGCAGGTATAATTCACTTAACAGGAATCTAGCTAGCGTTGTCCTTCGTTATTCACCAGCCACACACGCCGAGTTTTTCCACGATGAATTTATATAATGTTTTCGTAAAACTACTAATGTCCGACGAG
>NW_013669472.1:86762-107275 GCF_000517525.1 Limulus polyphemus
TTCAAACTTTGTAAATGCTCCTGGTCAAATATTTGAAGTTTTCCGATTGACAAGCGTTATAACAATCACAGTTATATATATATATACACACACACAGATACACCCAAATGTGTTTGTATATGTGTATATATGTATTTGTATAATCATTTGTGTGCATTTATTTGGGTGTATATGTATATATATATATGTATATGTATGTATAGATATGAGTGAGCGCGCGCTTGTATGCATATATATATATTAATCACTTTCTATTGTTTCAATTGTTTGTAAGTATTGTTATACACGTATATTTGTTACATTGTTACGTCACGCGACCTTCGATTTAATGTTTTCGTTTACGGATTTACTGTTCAGTTAGTGATACACGAAGAAGGGCATTGCCCGAAAACGTTGTATCCTCAATTATATATATAAAATATATATATATCAACTCCCTAGTGGTCCAATAGATATAACCTAAAATACTAAATAAGAAAAAGTTACAATAGATGGTTTTCGCGTTTTTACGTATCGGTTATTGTTTCTCTACAACATACTAAAAACCGGACAAAATCAGGACAGGCGAAAGTGGAGATTTTATGTTTTGTTTTTTGAGGAAGGAAAATTATTGGGGGTACAAAATTTCCCCCGACTCGACTTCGATGATTGTATGAACCATTGTATGAGGAGGAGTCATGAAAAATAGCTTCGGAACTAACGTTTGGAGATATTTATGGTTTTTAAAGTGTACAAACTATAGCAAAAGGTTTGACCTAAAACACCAGTTTGTCCATTTTGACAGGATTTATCGGAAACAGCAAGATGTACTGCCAGGATTGAGAGATGTAGTCTTTATTTGTTATGTACATTTTATGGAAATAAGTGAAAAGCTAATTAACTGCTATATACATATGTATATTTCAAGACTAAACCACAGGGAGACTTTGTTCTAAGAATTCAAGAAATTTTAAACGTTAATTAATAGGTTTACAAATAAAAGTTACTCTGTGTAACATGTTAACAATGTGAATGGTCCAATTATTTCAATTTTTACTGCCAAAGATTCCGCACCATCCGAACTGCTAGACATGATCAGATGTAACTGCACATCTGATACTGATCTATTGCTGTGGTTCAGGATTCGCTTTCTGACGTGTCGGTGGCCATTATAAAAGCGTATGTGGCCAGCTGTAGTGTACGAGCTTGCATGAACTCTAAACTATAGTTATATCCGAAGAGGAAGATTAAGTGGCGTAAGTAGGCGAGACGAACTATAGTTTCTGATTTCTTCTTTACCCGTAAGCAGTATAATTATTTTTTGAAAACAATCGGGCTTCTACTAGTGAATGGTAGATTTACAATCTCTTAATAAAGCAAGATCGGGTTTTATCAATCAGAAATGTAGATAACACTGATTCCAACAATATATTACTTTTTTTGCTATGCGACATGACCCACATAATCCCTGAAGTGAAATCAGAGAATTTTCGTACTGCTATAAAGCCACTGTCTGATGCTTCAAGTGCTCTAAGATTTAGTAGCTTGCTAGCATGTAAGTCTTATATATATATATATATATATTTCGATATTTAAGGCCAGTAACACCTATGTAGGAGGGAAGAGGGGGCGCAACTATCCAACCCAAGCCTTCATTTTTTTATCTTGAGAAATATAGAACGTCTATGTAATGACATATTTATGGAAAATTATTAGTATTAATATACCCAAAGTACAAAACCGAAATGTCCATGTCTTTCTTTTTGTTGTTATTGTTCTTCATAACCCTTTGGCTTTTACATAGTGATTAGAGTTGATGTATGAACTTCAAACAGTTGATGAATTTTGTAGGAATTAGGGTCCCTCTACAAGATTTAGCTAAAATAACGCCACTGTTTGGTGCTTTTTTTCTTCTTGGAAGATTGCGTATTAGTCTTTCCTGGATGATTCAATGCAAAGGTAAATTACATTAATCAAAAGTATAATTCATGGTCATTTTAATGATATATCACTTTTTGTTTGGCGATCGATATTTTCTGATATACGACACATATAATCCCCAAAGTCGACTCAAGGGATTTTTTCACCCCAAATATCTGCACTCCTGAAAAAAAGTATTGAACAACTAGTGAAACTTACTGTAGTTTGAAAAATCTACTTTTTTTGAGTAACTTCGAAGATAATGTACCAAACCAATTAAGAAACTTTAATAATAAAACAACAGAAAAGAAACAAAAAACAGTAAACTTAATCATCAACTGCGACATGACATCTATTTATTGTTTTATTTCGAGGATAAGTTATAACTAGTGGACTTGAATTAAAAACAAACAAACAGTTATTCAGTTATACTTAATAACATGCTCCAAGAAAAAATAAAATATGAAAATTGCCAACGAAAAATTATATACTTTTTTCATACTCTGTCAATAACTTAAAAGCAGCCATCAATAGTTGTTCTCAATGTCCATCTGATGGGAACAAAGCTGAGGAGTAAATATTTGTAATAATTTACTAAATGAGTGAAAAGTTCGATTTTATACCACTGAACTAAATAAAATAATACATATTTTTTCTCCTGAGTGGTATCAAAGATAGATTACGTTCGATAAAAATATCCGAAACGATACAACATGAAATCAGGTTATTATACATAAGTGTCTGATTTGATGGCCAAAATTGCACACTATTACATGTAACAAGCTCCTACAAAAGATGAAAAGGTCAACTGTAGAGTGCATAAAGATAATGACAAGCTTTCCATAGTCCTCCTGATGCACTATTAAACTCAAACAAACAATCTATCAGAAAACAGAGCTGAAATTTCACGAGCTTCCACGGTACGATAGAACTGGATCTCAGCTGTAGCTGGTTTACGTGTTTTTGGATTTGAACAAAACTCAAAACACTCGTCAGAATCAGTTTTCACACAAGTAAATACATGATAGTAGCAAACATGGAAGTTTTACCAGTGAACCGGATGTAAATTATTAATCTGTTTCAGTGCATTTTACAAACCAACACTCTTGGAAGAATACATTACTGAGCATACTACGAATATTAAAAGGTAAGAGAAATCAAGACTTAAAAACAAAACAAAAATCAACCATGCGTGGTAGTAAACGGCAATGATCACAGCCTCAATGATCAAATTCTACCTGTCTGTTCATTTATGCTACAGAATAATCTATGTTTCGTTGTCATCCAATAAATGTGGAGAGACAACATAAGACAAGATACGTGTTTTATAGAATTATAGTTTTCCAGTTCATATACACATGTGGAGAGACAACATAAGACAAGATACGTGTTTTATAGAATTGTACTTTTCCAGTTCATATACACACGGAACGGTTAAAACACCCCACACCTGATCACCAATGTTTATTTAAGTTGCTTTTCCAACATAGTTACAATAAACTAGTAAATAATTGTAGATCACAGAGAATCTTCTTTCTGAGCATAATATACTTTTGGTATATTAACAACCAATAATACAATAAAATATGCACTCACAGACAAATGCTTAGCTTCAGGTTCAGTTGTAGAAATTTGAAATTTAACTCATCTCAATAAGTATAGTTGTTGTTCGGTCCCAACACAAAAAACATAGTTCAATAGTCCACTTAAATCAAACGTTTCCTGCTCATGCTAACTGTCAGAAACAAAACTAAAGTTTTAATTAACTTAATCAGACAGAACAGGATATGTAGGAGTCTCCACCAGACTAGCAGTACTTATATATGTTATGCACTGTTCTCGTATGTCGTTTATCCATAACATATTCCAAACTAATTTTATTTTGTGTAAATTCTAACATAACTCGAAGAATATTGCCATAACTACACACCAGAGGTGACGTAGTGGTTAGCATGCTAAGCTGCAGATTGCAAGGTCCAAGTTCGATATGCGATATTCAACTTTGCACACTCTGCACTTTAGCTGCGTAAGCCGCGAGTTATACTTACCGATTGCCTTTCATCTGCTCAGTAGTTCAAATTAATGATGGCCATCGCTTTAAGTCTCTGGTGTGGCCGTTTAGCCATGTATCTTGTAAGCTGCCGTTCAGATCGAAAACAGTAAGCGCCGTATCTATACACAGCGTAATCATGGGCACCCACAGAAATATTTTCAGAGGGGGACAAACATGTATGTAATGGATCAGTTTTTACAGTGTAAGTCAACAGACTAAAGCAATATGTGTTATGTGTGCTTAAACGCAAACACAAATTTACAGTTTTAGTAAAAATTACTTAATACGATGTTAAGTTTACATCATAATATGAGCAATTTTTTTGTGAAATGTAGGGGGGCAAATGCTTCCTCTTGCTCTTTTCTGCGAGCACCCATGAGCGTAATGTAACATAAAAAATAAAAAGTAAAAAAACAGCATATCTTCATGTATAAATTGAGTTTACTCTTTCTACATGCTGTAAGTTAACAATAAATTGAAAAGTAACACTGTTGTGGTACATAAATTTAGTGAAAAATAATATTAATCAATTAAATATTCTTAAATAATACTTCGATGGGACAGCGGTAAGTTTACAAACTTACAACGCTAAAATACGGGGGGTTGATTCCCCGAAGTAGACAAATCAGATAACCAAATGTGGCTTTACTCTAAAACAAACTTTCTTCTTTGATAAATTGTTCAGCTCTTTAAATTATTTTTTTTTCAGGATTTTAGTCATGAGACCTAAATCACAACATTATATTGAGCAATGTTTTACGTTGAATTCAAAGCTCTAATCAAACAACGCACATTTTGACAGATTACAAAACTAGCGTTTGACCAGAAATGATTTGTATCCATAGTGTAGTATTTAAATAGAACTGGAAACCTTTGTAAAGCAGCATTACCTGAAACTTTTTTTATGTATCAGATATTAACGACAATAAACTTAATAGGGGACACAATGATAGTTTGGTTTTTCTTTGTAAAAACAGTACCAAATTTTTAGTTTACTTAGATTTTTGGGTATTATGCGAATCTAGTAATATATATATGTAATTACATCATTATTTCACTACACTCTAGATTTTTATGAAACTCACATTCTACGATAATGAATAATACATTTCGGAACGATAGAGTAGATTTCTTGGCATTGCGAAATGTCACGTTATATCTCAATTCGAAGAAAACGGAAATTAAATTGATTATTTTCGTTTGTTAATGTTAAACAAGAAATCAGGATAGACGCTAAGCAATACCCACAATAAGTTAATTTTACTGTTCAACCATATTATTGGATGTTTCTAAAGGCTAAACATTTTCAAACAACTGGCTAGATAAAAAGAAACGTTCAAAAGATAGAAGCGGAAAGCGTCCTGAATTATTAACGTTAACACCATACTAGTTTGAGACCATATTTGCATGATATCCTTTTACATGTGCTACAACCAAAGTTCTCAATCTGTTGTCAGCGAAATCCCTTCAGGAGCTTCGTGAGTAGTATAGACGTTTGTTTGAAGCCGGAATTAAACAAACATGAACTTCACCCAATTTCGACAGGTGCATAGGGCATTGACTTAATATGTATCTCATTTGTACTGATGCACTAGGGGCTGTTGCGAGGCCATATAATAGGATTACGTCAACAACACCAGAGGGCATAAAATGTATAAAACTAAGTCACTGTGTTCTATATCAGTATGATAAACAAATATTTTAATGTGATTTGCTTTTTTCATCTACAAACATGATCATTATGATACAAGAGATTATTATCTTCTACATAATGTAATTCACTCTGACAACACGTTTATGATTATATCGTTATTGGTGTACGTTTAAAATGTAGTACTATATTAGTATGATAAATAAAATATTTTCATGAGGTTTGTTTTGTTTCATCAAATTATTTTCAAACAAGATTATTATGATACGAGAAGATTACTATCTTCGATATAACATAAATATCCCTGAAAATATCTTCAATTTTAAAAACATTTAATATTCTTTGTACAAAAAGGATTTCAATATTTGTATACATAAAATAAACATAGCTTTCTCATATGAGAGTTGTCTTGTTTCATCTAGAAACGATGTTATCATGATATGAAAAGACTAACATACATCACTCTGAAAAAAAGAATAACCCCGTTATTAATCATAGTACAATAAGAAGTTTGATATTTGGTATACATAAACAGATATATCTAGTAAAGGCGTTTTACATTAAATTGACCCTGTAAAAATATACCATTAATATTTTATTAGAGGTCTACATGACAAAATATATCTAGTAAAGGCGAAGGAGTGGTACGAAACGCTAGCAGGAAAGTGAAGAAAGTAGTAACAAACACTTCACTGCAGTACACGTACATAAGAAGAGAAGCAAATAAAGTGGTAACAAAAATCTTCATCGCATTACACATATGCAGGCAAGAAAGCCAACAAAGTGGTGACAAAAATCTTCACTGCAGTATGCATATGCAGAGAGGGAAGTAGAAAAGTAGTAACACAAAGAATCACTGCAGTACACATACACATGCATGGATGCCAACAAAGTAGTAACAAAAACTTCACTGCAGTACACACACACGGAAACAGTAAAGCCAACAAAGTAGTAACAAAACGCTTCTCTGTAGAACACATACAGAAGCATTGACGCCAACAAAGAGGTAAGAAAATTTTTCACTACAGTACACATACACAAGCTGAAAAACAAAGTAGTAAAGAAAGCTTAACTTCAGTACACATACGAAAGGTGGAAAGCAAGCAAAATAGAAACAAAAATCTTCACTGTAGTGCATATACGCAAGCAGGGTAGCCAACAAAATAGTAACAAAAGGCTTCATTGCAGTACGCATGTGCAAGCAGAGAGGCCAACAAAGTGCTAAAAAAAATTTTCCCTGCAGTACACCTAGCAAGCAGGGAAACGAACAAAGTGGTAACAAAAATCTTCACTACAGTGCAATTACGAAGGCAGGGAAGCCAACAAAGTAACATAAAAAAGAATCACTGCCATGTACTTGATTGAATTTTTTTTACCTCTTTGTTGGATTCACTCAAGTGATGCTTTTTGTTACTACTTTTCTGGCTCACCTGCTCTCATGTGTGTACTGCAGTGAAGCTTTTTATTACTACTTTGCTGGGTGCCCTACTTTTGTATGTGTACTACAGCAAAGCCTTTTTTTACTATTTTGTTTGCTTTTCTGCCCTCATATGTATACTGTAATGAAGCTATTTGTTACTACTTTGCTGGTTTCCCAGCTTTCATATGTATACTGAATTGAAGATTTTTGTTACCAATTTTTGGGCTTCACTGGTTGCGTATGTGTTCTGCAGTGAAGGTTTTTTTACCTCTTTTTGGCTTACCTGCCTTCATCCATGTACTGTAGAGAAGCTTTTTTGTTGCTACTGTATTCGTTGTCTTCGTTGTGTATGTGTACTGCAGCAAAGATAATTGTTATTACTTTGTTGGATTCCATACTTGCATATGAGTACTGTAGTAAAGCTTTTTGTGACTACTTTGCTGGCTTCTCAGCTTTCATATGTGTACTTTAGTTAAGATTTTCTTACTACTTTGTTGGCTTCCCTGTTAGAGTATCTGTACTGTTGTGAAGGGTTTTGTTAGTAATTTGTAGGCTTCCCTGATTTCATATATATATATATACTTCAGTAAAGCTTTTAGTTGGCTGCACTACGTGAAGCTTTCTGTTACTACTGCTTGCATATGTGTAGTTCAGTTAAGCCTTCTTTGTTACTACTATGTTGGCTTTCCTGTTTCCGTACATGTACTGTAGTGAAGCTTTTTGTTACTACTTTGTTGGCTTTCCTGTTTCCGTACATGTACTGTAGTGAAGCTTTTTGTTACTACTTTGTTGGCATTCCCATTTTCTTACATCTGGGCAACGATACAATGCACCTATATGCCAAATTTAGTGAATATCCACTGAAAGGGGGGCGAAGTAGTGGTATGAAATGCAAAACTTAGGATACCAACTGTAAAACGAAGAGTAAATAGGTGAAAATTTGCATGTATCTTCGGAACAACCTAATAAACCTACATGCTAAATTTGGTGAAGATCCACCAATTCATTACCCTACATTGACAAGAAATTGGAAAAAACTAGTAACAAAAAGTTTCACTCTCAACAAAATCAATGAAATTTAAATTCTTAAAATCATGCACGTTTAGTTTACCAGCTCTAACTTGAAAAAATATATTACTGTATAGAAAGTAAAACCAGGACATATTTGAGAAGTATAAGACAAGAGTTACATTTAATCTGGATGTGATTGATAAAACATTTACTTTTAGGTGTGTGAACGTTCTTGTATGTATGTAAACGTTTAAATAAATAACAGGTGTGTATGTAATTATAGAAAAACAGTCTTGGCATCGCCAGTTTACATGATAATTACAGGCATGGTTGTATGAACCCACACGTAATCAGTTATAGATGAATAAGAAAAGTTGTGTGATAGGTACAAGTAAAACAAAATTTATCTAATCATGCACTTTACATAACTGTTGAAAACATCTTACCTTTCGAATTACACGTTCCAAGTTGAGAATAAAAACTTTTATTTAGAAAGATAACCTAAAACATACTTCTGATGTCCCACAGAATTGAACTAAACTTACAACTGAAAGAGAGAACACTGTTGCCTGTAGAGGCATGATCCCATTCGTCAAGGCAATAGGAAGCTTTTATAATATGTAGTTATAAGCGTGGTTTTAAAAGAAAGGTTGTGTAGGTATGACCTAAAAACGACGTGTTTTATAAACCCTTGAAAACTATTACATCACGCCTAACAAATATAATTTATGGGTTTTCAAACGACCTCAATTATATGTAGTACACGTTGAAAAAATATCCATTCTGTTAGATAGTTATAAAAAACTCCTGTATAGGATGACAATGAAACAAACTTATCCTATTATAGACTAGAAAATAACGGTTGTGTAAGTATGACCTTAAATGAAAATGACATGTGTTTTATAAAAATATATAAAGGCTTGAAAATGCACTTAGATTCAATCTGAAAGTGAAAAACTATGAACAACAGTCAGAGTTCCCGAGGGATGAAACGTTTCTCCAACGATGGTGAAGCTGGGGTAAGTGTACGGTTAATAGTGTTAACAAATAACTTTATCAATTTGGCAATAATTTTACAGTTATATTATTTTGTTTTCTTTAACAGACATCTTGTAAACACCCCAGAACTGAGGTGTTTAATATAACCAAAACTTCATTGAGGCATATAAGTATATACACTGCCATGTCTACGATGTTTAATGTTGCATTTAAAGAAGACTCATTTTGGGCAACCTCTTACAAATGTTATAAGTTCATTTAATGATAATGTACAGAATATACTAGACGAAACCACACAGCATTTATAATCTAAAGATAAAGTCAGAGTCAGTAAATTCTCTACACAGTTAGATAAACCTATTAGTACCTGTTTAAAAAACAAGGTTGTGTTTTCACCTGACATGGTCCTGTCAAATATTGAAGAGGCTGATCAGAGTAAAAAAAGGTTAACATTAGATTAATTGTTTATAATTGAGGTCACAACTTTACAAATGCCTGTAGGTAGCAGTGGTCATAAGATAACTAAAATTAGAGCTGATCATTTGAAAAACAGTCAGTGCTAACAATAAAATATAGTGACAATCCATACTGTGCCAAGGCTATTTATTATTCTAGGTTTGGCACATCTCAGAAAAATACCTGATTATAAATATATTAGTAATCAACAAAGATCAATACTTATATTCATGGCTAGTGAACTAAATGATTTATGTAATGGTCCATTTGGTCCTTAGGGAATAGAAGAGGCAATGATATTTAAGCTTTACCTAAAATTTCAAATACATGTTGTATCTTCAAATAACTTTAAGAGAGTTATTTATAAAGGAAAGTCGTATCCAGAAAAATTACCTTTAGTTTCATGACAACCATTTTGATGTTATAACATCCATGAAGGATTTGATCTGTGTCCCATATTACTGTTCTGATTGTGACAAGGAGTTTAGTCACTTAAATAAACATTATTATGGAAGCTATTGTAATGTTTGTTACAGAACAACTATATATTCGATCAACCCTTTGGTTGTGCTGATTGCAACAGATTTTGTAAATCAATAGAATTACACAGCAATAGCTCATAACATGAAAGAATTTTATGGTCATTTCACTTTAAATTATCTTATCAATCAAGGGATAAAACCTGACATTACTGTTAATGGTGGAAAGGTAATGCCCATGACCATCAAACTCCTTAAAATTAGTGTGATCAATAGTTATAACTTTATCTCCATGTCATTGTCATCATTTCCTAAAACGTTTGGTTAAACCAAGTTACAAAAAATTTATTTTTCTCATCTGTTTAACACAAGATTAAACCAGAAGTATTGAGGCCCTATATCTGATATGAGCTTCTATTCATCCAATATCGTGTCAACACCCATAAAGGAGAAATTTCTGGACTCATACTAACAGCACTGAGAGGAATGTTACATCTTCAATTTTGAAGATGAGCTGTATCTGTATATCTCTTGATATATTATTTTACCTAAAGCTATATGTTCTTAAAAACTGAGAGATACATAATCTTACAAATGTGTTTATATGATGATAAAATGCAAAATATAACCTTGGTTGAAACATATTTTATTTATTCTATCTCAGTAGGTACTGTTGATCAGATACTGACATACTCTATCGGTGCTATCTACAGTTCAAATATGAGCTTCTCACACCTTTTGTATTGACCCTTTCAGGTACACAACTATTCCTCTGTATGCATGGCTATATACAGAAGTAAGTTCATACCACTAAAGTCTATAGCTCTTGTACCCAGCCAGAGATACAATACAACTATAGTCAGGTAAGTATACAATGGTTAGACTACATGCAACAGTCTGGAGGTGTTAATATCCAACATGCCCTTAATGGTGGTGAGGTTAAAATCTTAAATTATAACATTGATGTCTTCTATAAAGAGAATAACTATATATGAATTTTACGGGTGTAGTTTATGTTATGATCCTGACACAATAAATGTTGTTCTAAACAGACCCATATGGTCTGTTAGAAAACGTACATTGGACAGGCAACATAAACTAGAAGCTCAGGGGTATAAGGTTGTTTCAATCTGGGAACATGAATACAATTATATGAAATCAACTGATACAGATTTAATTAATTTCCTTAAGGACCACACTAGTTCCTCGCCTGGATATACGGGACAGTTTCTATGGTGGTAGAGTCAATGCTACTAGACCTTTGTACAATGCAAAAGAAGGTGAAAAGATCAATTATGGATACTTACATGAAGATTGTAATTCAAATTCGATGACGAGGAACCCACTTTGAGACTAATAATGGCTGGAGACGGCTTGAATGGGTAATGAATCAGGTGATGATGATGACAAAACCTTGTCGAAACATTGTACATTTGCTGTTATATTAAAGTTTTTCTTCATTACCCATTCAAGCCGTCTCCAGCCATTATGAAGATTGTAAGTCCTGTTATAAGATCAGAGGACTTATCTTTAATTTTATCAAAAGTCAGAAGTTAAATGTCTCTTCAATGAAGAGTGAAATATTAGATCTTTTTAATCCTCCTCAGCATGCCATTACAACAATTAATGACAGGTAAATATGTTAGGATATGAAAACACCAACTATAATTAACAAACCAGAAAGCAAAAAATATCTCCCTGTCTACAGCAAAAGACATGTTCTAACAGACTTTAATACCCTACCATATGGTTATTAATTTATTTATTTACTTTGTGAGAGGCTGATCCTTTGTATATAAAACAAATGATGTTGTATATATGTTTAAGATGGATTACCTTCTACAACCTTCTTTCACTTGCTTAGTGTTGGGTCCAACTGGAAACAGTAAAACTCAATTTCTTAGCAATGTGTTATCAAACTATTGTGATATTATTTACCCTTCTCCAGAAAACATTTTATGGTTCTATAGTGAATTCCAACAGTTGTAAGCTAACTTAATGCAAACCATTCCTAACATCCATTCTGTCAAATGTTTTAGCAAAGCAAATGTTTCTAACACATGTCAAATACTTCAAAGAATCCTACCATGATGCAACATGACATCCGTTTGTATATCTAATCATCGATTTGAAACCGCAACCTCCTGACCAATTACTTTTAAGAATTCGTTTATTTCCAGGAGATGAGATTGTAGTGTACCTGCCCAAGTAACATATGTCCATACAATGTGATGACTTCAGCTGTGATAGGTATTGAAGGATTTTATCTGAAGGATGGACCATATGTTATTAAATAACTAGCATTCAAATGTTTATATACTGGTTATTATAAGTGTGTTTTTCTTTAAACAACTTTTTGAAGCTTTTTTTCTCAGATACATATTAGAGGCAATCTGACTAGGTGACAACAGTATTCATAAAATATCCTGGGAAGATGAAACCATCGAGTATATCTATTTGTGGAATGTAGTTAGTTTGCTAAGACAGAACTTTACAACTGTGTTTACCAAGGAAAGTGAGAAAACCGAACTGTTGAAAAAATCTCTTCCAAATTCCCTGATATAATTTGTAGTCAATTGGCTGTCCCAGAGTTCATAAATCAACTTTATACTGTTCAGTTCATAATAATGAAATAACTTATCATTGTAAGTTTAAAAATGTAGATGTTATACCGAAATGGATTGCAAATGATTTTACAAATATATATGAAAATAATGATGATGCACTCTATTTTTGCTAGTTACTCGTCATGACACCTAGAGTTAAACAACACCAGGATTTGTTCTGAGCATTAACTATAGCTACACGAAAATGAATTAAATATATGATTGCTGGAGCTAATAATGATTTTATAACTTGTATTTGTGAATGTTCCTTAAATGTTTTAAAGGGTAATGTTCCCATGACGAACATACAAAAGCAGAAACTTAGATGACACAATCATTATTGAGAGTGTTGGCTGATAAGAAAACATCTATTAAACAGAAACTTACTGATATAAAAAGAAGAATTTTTACCGTTACTTGTAGCATCAATATTGGGCCTGGCATGGCCAGGTGGTTAGGGCGCTCGACTCGCAATCTGAGGGTCGCAGGTTCGAATCCCCGTCCCACCAGACATGCTCGCCATTTCAGCCGTGGGGCGTTATAATGTGATGGTCAATTCCACGGTCAACAAGTGAGTTGGTGGTGGGTGATAATGACTAGCTGCCTTCCCTCTAGTCTTACACTGCTAAATTAGGGACATCTAGCGCAGATAGCCCTCGTGCAGCTTTGCGCGAAATTCAAAAACAAACAAGCATCAATACTTTCACTATTTGGTGGCTTGGCAAAATGGACCATTGGTAATGCTGCTGGACTTTAAGATGGAACATGCAAAACGAATGATTATCGTCCCTGAAGAACTAGTAGACTTGCTTTGTCAACCTAAAGTTTATGAAAGACCCGTTCATAAAATTTTAAACTTTATAAATAAAGATATGAGATATGTCATATATAATAATACTCTACCTGCAGATGATAAAGCCAAATATGTTAAATCAGCAGGAACAAAATAATCAAACCTTTCAATTGCAAGCCAGGGAACCTATTAAAATTAAAATGGAATCGCCGACTCGCGAAAGTTTGGATATCATCAATAGCATTCCTCTAGAATATAAAAAGAAAGCTGGCATACTATTAAACGTAACATTTTCAAGTGGAGATTTAACATGGAATGATCGAGAAGAAGTAGTGATTAATGGAAGATCTGTCTCAAACAGTAACATAGTCAATCTGATCAATGATGTTTAATAGAAACAAAGGAATTTTAATCCTACCAGATGGAGATAATTTGCAGAACAATTATTATAAAAATATATATATGAATATCCCCCAAGAAGTTGTTGGAAATGTAGACAGATGATTATATATGAAGCATGAAGATCATACTGTTAAAAGACTCAAACACACTGTCTCTAAATGGGCTCACTTTTAATAAACAAACATTGTGTTATATAATCACTTGTTTCTCAATTGTCGCCATGGGCTGTTGTCAACCACTGAGTATTATCAGTCTGCTAAGATTTAATTTTGTCTGTCGTAAAGGACAGATTATAACTACTGCTACAGACAGTAAACCAAATAGAAAAATTTGGTTCAAATTCATCAAACATAACAAATAATATGAATAAACTATACAATCTATTTATTATAATTGTTCACATCCTGCTAGTTATGGTGGTGTACAAGATTTATATAGGTCAGAAAAGCATTAGGTAAACCATTCAGTCTATCTCAGGTCAAGGACTAATTATGTTGCCAAGTCCCGTATATATTACATAAACCTATAAGATATAGAATTTCAAGAAACATAAGGATCATTTCTTGTATTCATGAGCAGTGGCAGGCTGATTTAGTAGGTCTATCTAACTTAAGCTGCTATAACTATCATTGCAAGTATTTGCTGTCGTGTTTTCAAAATATGTGTGGGCTGTTCCACTCAAAGATAAGAAAGAAGCCACACACTCATTATTAATAGACTGTTTCAACGTTACCTCAAGGAACAGGATATTCATTTCTTTATTACATATAATGAAGTAAAAGCCTCTATAGTTGAACATGTTAATCATACACTTAAAACTAAAATGTGGCGCTATTTTACCCGTAATGGAACATTCAAGTATATATTGGTGTTAAAAAAATTAGTCAGTGCCTATAATAGGTGGTATCATTGAAGTATTAAAATGAGACTGGTTGACGTTAATCACACTATTGGAGTGTGGTGTGAAAAACTTTCTACAAACCATACATAAAACTGAAATTTTGATTCCAAGTGGGTGAACAAGTTCGAATTACTAAAGTGAAACGTCAGTTTAAGAAAGGATATATGCCTGGGTGGACAGACGAAATATTTACAATTCACAGGAGATTGGAGAGAAGCCCCCCTCACCCCAGTGTACAAACTGTAAGATTATCTTGGAGAAGCATTAGATGGAACATTTTCCGAATCTGAATTAGAATGTGTTATCAAGCTCTCGAATGATGTATATGCTGTGGAAGAAATATTACGTGAATGAGGAAGGGTAAAAACAAACAGTATTTCGTTAAATGGAAAGGATATCCTGATAAGTTCAATATCTAGATTCCTCAAGCGAATATGAATTGGCTGTCATCATAAAATGTTATGTATAATTCTGTTACCCATTATTTGACATGGATCAGTTGTATGTCACATTACCCAGCAATAGTTTTATGAACTATTTTGCCAACAATACTCTGATAAATTATATCACACATTTTCCGATGTCTATTCACCTCGAGGGTTCTTGAGCAGTTGCCTTGGCTGAACTACAGTATCCACATAGTTAGCGTGATGTACCTGATGGTACAGGACGGATCACTTTCTTTCCTAGCTCTGGTGGTTGCAATAAAATCATATATATCAGACTGGGTCATTACAAAGAGCCTGAAGATTTAATTAGACTACTAAATCAATTAGATGAGTTAGCCCTTGAATCCAGTATATATCCTGTATGTAACTGCAATTTATTCACCAGAAAAGTCATTGTTAACATGAAAGAGGGATTCTCTATATTATTTGATCCCATATTATCTGTACTACTTAGATTTGAGAGTAATTGGATAATATCAGAACCCACTATAGCTCCACATACTGTTAATATGCATGAAAGAATTTATTCACTCTATGTTTACTCAGATATTGTGGAAATTAGCATTGTCGATGATGCACACGTGTCACTGTTATGAATCATTCAAGTTAAAGGTCAGGATGGAGACATGATTACTGAAACGTTTATGAAACCTCATCACAGACCTGTATCTAAGATATTTCAGACTATTGAGATAGATATAAAGGATGCCATGGGTCGGCGTATACCATTTGAACACGGGAGAGTCATCATTATGCTTCACTTTCATTGTCATCATGAGAGAACCTTACTATAATGACCAGGTGGCTTATGACATGTATTATGACTACCAGGTCGGAAACATATTACCATATTTTGCAGGTAGCCAATGGCAGCGAGGTCATGGCTTGGAAGATGTCTTAAGCAACCTATTTGGCTTTAGGAAAACAAGCAGTTAAATCAGCTATACATTTAGCATCAGATGTCATATAAGGGAAACCTTTTGTTGATACTGGAAAACAATGTGCAAAAGAATGGTTTCAAGAGTTGACACAGATTGCTCTACCTAATAAAAAGAAGAGATACAAAGGCCTGGCATTCAGATTCACTAAAACCAAGAAACAGATAACATCGAGCCTTGATATTTTTGACAAGTAATTATGTCTCTTCTACCTCATGAAAAGTCCTGTCAGTATACCAGGTCTGAGATAAATTTATTTTCTCCTCCTCCTACACAACTGGTGATTGAAGTGGGTCAATGGATAAAGTATTATCCTCTTTTATCAGTGAGTGACCATGGACCCATCGAATTTTCTATTTCAGGATCGGAAGGTGAATACATAAATCTGGCAAAAACATATCTACATGTGAATGCACAAATGATTATAGGTGATGGAATGGACATACAAAATATGATGAAAATAAGTCTGCTCCTGTCAGTCTGTTTCTTCATTCTCTATTTTCTTAAGTCGGTGTACATCTGAACAACAAACTCATTTCTTCGTCTCACAGTCTTTATGTCTATAAGGACTACAAAGAAACACAACTGAGTTATAATGGAAAAGCCAGGAGAAGTCATCTGACTATGTCCATGTGGGTAAAGAACACGGCGGGTAGTTTTAACGATCTCAACTTTAACGATGGAATCAAAGAACAGTACATAAGTACCCGAGGTAGTCAAACTGTTGACACGATTGGTCGTCTACATTCAGACATCTTTTTGCAAAATAAGTTCTTGCCAAATGGTGTTACTTTAAACTATTTCTCGTATGAAGTAACGATTTAGTTGATATTATGTCGAGTGATGAATCAGATTTCAAAGTTGTTCTACAACATGTTTCTAAAAATCAGTCTATTGGTTGTTCTGTCACACACAAACACCTTTCAGAAAGGAACTGCTAAGTATCCTTTGAAGTATATAGAGTGCAAATCCTTTTCAATTCCTCAGGGAAAGTTACAAGCAGTTGTTGATAATGCATTTTTAGATCAAGTACCTACACATTTTGTTTATATGATGTGTTGATAATGATGCATTTAATGGCTCTTGGGAGAAAACCCCAAACAATTTCAAACATTACATTATCAATTTTGTGGCAATCAATGTGGGTGGAAAACAAACTCCTCCTCGAATCTTTAAAACCTGATTTTAATGCTGACCTGTATGCAAGAAGCTATAAAACATGATTTAGTAGAACAGGAAAACAGTTTCAAAATCAAGGAATTGATATAGAATATCATGAATATTCGGAAGGATATGTATACTCTTAGTATTTCATCTCACACCCGATCTATCAACTGGTGATTCCCATTTTAACAGGGAAATATACGAATAGAAATACGATTTGGTAAAGTTTTACTTAACACTATAAATGTTCTCTCTCGCATATGCAGAACTTGAGTCTATTTTAGAAATTGACCAGTCCAGAAACATCATCACTGATATCAAAGAATCAATGAACACTAGAGATTTGTTCTTTATATATGAGAAAGAAACTTGGAGGGTTTTTGCTAGTTATCAGTTATCTAACTATGCAGAAAAACAACTGTACATCATCAACCTGGATCCAAGTCATAAACCTGGATGTCACTAGGTCTATGTCTAATGTGGTTGAAATGGGAAAAGAGAATATTTTGATCCTCTTGACTTGCTTCCACAATCTAACAGCATTAGAACATTCATCAAAAAGAACTTTCAAAAGTGGACTTACAATAAGAAGGTTGTGCAAGGCCTCTATTCGACAGTCTGTGGACAATATTGTATATATTATGGATATTACAGATGCAGACGCCGTATCCAAATAAAAATTACTATCCAAATTTGGATCTAATAAGAATATAAATGATATACTTGTTCATGCTTTTGTTAGAGAGTGATTTAATGTAACAATGCATTTACTAGATATACTTTTTTATGTATATCAGATATTGAAATCCATTTTGTAAGAATAATAATAAATGTTTTTAAATTGAAGATATTGTCAGAGTGATTTATATTATGTAGAAGATAGTAATTTTCTTGTATCATAATAATCTTGTTTGTAGATGAAACACAACAAATCTCATGAAAATATTTATTTATCATATTGATATAGAAAACTGTATAACCCGAGTGCTTTTGAAAGGTGGAACTTTCTTCTTCAGGGGCAAACATATTAGGTCAATACTCTCGGTACGTGTCGAAATTGGGTGAAGGTCTTGTTTGTTTACTTGCTATGCTGATTTCTCCAAGCCCGTTCCCTTGGCTGTGGTTTCGCTAGATAGTAGATAGGGACAGTGGGAATTTCGTTAATCCATTCAAAGAAAAAAAGCTCTAAATGTTTATTTCCAGCTCTAGACAAACGTCTATAGTACTTTCGTTGAAAGGTTACATAATTTTAGAAAAGAAGTTGCATCAAAGATCCCTTTATAAACTCGAAACTTGAGGACTTAAAACTCGACTATAGAAGCAGGTAGAACATGTATCTAACTCCGTATACTCTGACAATATCTCAAGGGTAAAGGTCTAATCACTTCATTATGCACACTTGAAGATAAAGAGGATGTGTAAAATGTAATGAATTCCTCAGTTTATTGCATGGTTCTTCAACTGGATTGTCAGAAGTTCCGTAACTAAGTTGTCTTCTGTCCTTCTTAATATTTTCTGCTTAGGCTCAGCCGGCTTTATTTTTTTTTTCTTTGATATTGGTGACTGCGATTTAAACGTGAATGCATCCCCTTTTTTATATATATTTCTTGAAGTATTTGTTCTTTGAATTTATTATTGGTAAAACTGCCATGACATCTAATTTCTTTGACTGAAAAAAGTTTACTTATCATTGAGAGTACTAAATATGTCATACCATAGTATTAAGATCTAGTTTCCTCCACAAGACATTTGGGCTTCTGATTTTACGCCATCATCTTTGGTAAAATCCCTAAGCTAAGGGTCGAGCATGGCATTGAGACGAGTGTCCAGACTATGAATCCTAAGATCTGCGAATGTGCTATAAGAGTGCCGATCAATTCTCTCATTATTCGGTCATATCATAGTAACTCAAGTTTGGGCAGTGGTTGCTATTTACTACAACCACAAAATTAAACGTGTAGTGCAGATAGCCACATGAGTAATTTTGGACAAAATTATAAACAACAAGAAAAAATATATCTAAGACTTAAGCTAAACTAAAACTTATCGGAAATTTTTTGGTTAGTACTGAAGGACATTGCTATCGTCTACATTTTTTCACGACTTGTAGCATTATAGCAATACTCTCACGAGCGGAACAGGTATTATCTCCGTAAAATAACAAAGAAACGAAGGCACCTAGAGTGTAGTGAACTTAACGATTTCTGGACATTGCATTATGCCAAACCTGTATAGATTCAAAATAAATGAAAATATTTAAAAATTCTTCATTAAAATAGGAAGGTAGAAAATGCATGGTACGTCTGCATACCATACTGTTAGTTATATGTAGTACTATAACAATTAGGGTTTGTTTTGTTTTCTTAAGTTTCTCTATTTTGGGAGACAGTATTTGATTTAGTTGAAATAAAACTTCACCGACTAGCTAGCTATCAAAAATTCTGTTTGATCAATCATGATTTGGACCCTAGAGTTAAAGGCCCCGGACAGTGCCCGGTTGCCTGCCTGTTGAGTTTGCTCCTGTTCCCGTCATATCGATTGAGCATCAGATCGCTGAATCACTGGGTTTAAGAGCCGGTTAGAATTTTTTTTTTGCTTCATTAAAAGCTCTAACTGTAATTTTTTGAAAAATTGTATCATTTTTTTTTGTTTTAATTTATTGATTTTTTTTGTAAAAGTATTGCACTCAAAATTCTAGACTCAATAGCTGATTTATAATGGAAATTTCATATTAAAAACTATAAAATAACTTATTTTGCACACAAAAATATGTGTACATATTGTTCCCTGTAAAATAATCAACTTTTTTATATTTCCTAGTCATTTAGTTAGCCTTTAACTAAAATAAAACTTCTTTAGCATTTTTTTTGTCAGGGATGAAATTCAAACTTAGATAACAATTATCAATCCTTCAAAAATAATACAAACAAGATAGTAGGGATGGCATTTGCATCATTCCTACATAATGGCACAGGCACACGGTGCAATAAAATGTTAAAAGACAAAAATGGGATAAATTAAACTAAATTATGACTTAATAGCTATATATATATATATATTGCTATATATTGCTTTCTTGTGCTATTAGGTAGGGATAATACAAATGTCATCCATACTATCTTGTTTACATTGTTTTTGAAGGATTAATATTAGCCATCCGTACATTTACTTCTTTTTAGAAAAGTTTTTTTTTCTTTACTTGTGTGCTTGTTGATGTTTTTATAATGTGGTGTTTCAATAGACATGGGAAGGTTGTATTGATAACCAGGTTCTAAATATAATGAGGTTCCAA
>NW_013669473.1:0-11647 GCF_000517525.1 Limulus polyphemus
AGGACAACGCCACTTCACCCACAGTCTGGTGGGATGGTACAAAAGTACAATTGGACACTGGGACAGGAATTGGCAAATTTTTATAATAGCCGCCAAGATCACTGGGATGTCTTACTCCCTCCACTGTTGATGGCCTATAGAACAGCAGAGCATGAAGCCACTGGATACACTCCAGCAAAGCCGATGTTTGGTCGGGAACTACGGTTGCCAGTGGACCTGATAACAGGACGCCCACCTTTCGAAGAGTTGCCTGAAAATGTGCCAGAGTTCGTGAAAGTGTTATCTGAAAGGATGGAGGATATTCATCATCAAGTGCGTTCAAATTGAAAACGTCTGCTGATTCCACGAAGCTATATTATGTTAATAAATCTACTGAAGTGAGATTTGTACCCGGAGACAAGGTGTGGTTGTATCATCCCAGGAAGACCAAAGGGAAGTCTCCTAAGTTGTCTTCTCCATGGGGAGGCCCATATGGCATAGTGGATCGTCTCTCAGGCGTGACTTTTCGAATAAAATGTGGTCGGCGAGGTAAGCCGAAGGTGGTGCATGCCAACAGGCTTTGGCATTATCTCGGTCCAGAACATTTCAGTTGGAACAAATGGAACAACAGAACAAATGACGCTACTGAAGACGTGTCACCTGAAAAAGCCACTGTTGAAGAAGAAACTCTACCCAATTTTGATGGGGAAAACAGTGAAGCCAATAATGAAGTTACTACCACTGATGTGACTGCTACCGATAATAGGACATTTCCTGATGGAGCAGATGAACCGCACGTGAAGCAGAAGCCAATGAGACAGAGACCAATAAGGAAGAAGATACGTCCTCTAAAATTAAGATACTTTGTTGTATTTAAATTTTGTGTTTGTAAATTCCGTACATTTAATTAAGTTATTGTTAATTATCTAATGGTTAAATGTAAGTGGCTATTGCTCGGACGAACAATACTAAGGAAGGGGCAGTGTTACGACAGCGGAAGTCGCGTGACTCTGGGAGCATGCGCGCTGGAGTTTCTAGAATTATCAGGGAACCCCGCGAATCTCTCGAGTATTTGCTAGACGCCCTCTTTTTTAGTATATAAGCCTGGCAGATAGATTGAAGAGATAGATAGATAATTTAGTCAAGTGAACAGTAGGCATCAGAAGTAAAGTGCGTAAATCCCTGTGATTTATATCGTGTGTTATAAAAGTTGTTAAGTGTATTACAAAGTTTGTATCGAGAAAGAATAAACTAGTTTTAATCAAGAAGGTACTTTTATCGCTGAAGTCACTCGGAAAGAATTTTTACCGGAATTTATGAAACAAGCAGATATGCAACAATAGTATTATAGGGGCCAGTCATTGTATCTGTTAATGGAAGGGCATTTGGTTTGAATCAAATGAAATTCTTTAAAATTTCTGTCAAGAAAGTTGTCACGAATCGCTAAAAGTTTGAGCCGATAATGTGTCTTTATAATTATGCCATGTACGTTGATATAATGTTCAGCGGTGGCTTCTTTGTTGTCAAGATTTCCAGTGGCATGAATGTGTTCTTTGAAACGATCATGTATTGGACGATTGGATTTACCTACGCATGGAGCTGAACACTGTGTATATGTCATTTCATAGACGGTGTTCCTACGTGTACAGGATTTCTTTAAGCCATTGGTCTCAACAAAGTACTTTTTGGATTTGTATGAATTGTTGTTATTTAAGTGTGGATATTCAAACCAGATCCTGTAACCTCTTAACGAAATCGAGTAGTGATAGGTTTATCCACGAAGGGAATAATCCATGAAACAGTGTTTTGATATGGTGGTTTCTTTTTTCGCTATCGTTTGTTAAAATCTTGCGAGTCAAAATTTTGGAATGTCTTAATAATACAACTATACAGATAGCCATAGGACAACAGTGGCTTTTGAAGTTTCATCCTGGGTTGCGTCTTATCGTCAATGGTGTTGCATATTTTTTAATTCTATTAAGTTGATCAATAAAGACACCCCGTTTGGTAGCTGGTGTGAGTTATAGTGTAGAATAATGGGTTTAACACATGGTTTGGAATATACAGTAGTAATAAGTTTTTGTTTTTAGTATTGACCATGGCATCAAGTAAGGGTATAGACTTCCTGACATTATCAGTATGAGTAAAAGCTTTATGATTTGTTCATAGAGAGCTTAACTGAATTTAAAAGAAACTGTTTTTATGAAATAATCTGAGAGAATTGTCGATGAATTCTATAGGGGTATCATTGTTAGTAGAAAGGGTAGTTGATCTAACAAGATTCATAACCCATCTTATACTTTCTTCTATGGGAAGGGGAGAGTACATAGAGACATCAAGAGTAAATGGGATAGTGTTCGAACTCATCTGTAAACCATCTTCGCGTAACTTCTTGAGAAAGTCATCAGTGCTCTTTAGGTGTGAAGGGATTTTGTTGAGGAGAGGGTGAAGTGGCTTTTCAAGTAGCCAAGATACAGACGCTAATAGAGAGTTACATATGGCCTTAGGTATAGTAGTTTTACTTTTAAAGTTTTTCAAATGTCCTTAGCATTTTTTCAGTTCTTCTGTAGGGTCTTTGTTAAGTAGTTCGTAACTTTACACCTGCCGCTCAACTTCACAATTATGTGATCTTTTTTTTAACTCATTAATAGCTAACCGTTTGTTTTTTAAAATATAGGATTTTACATGATAATTCTTAAAGCTATTTAAAATCCTGTTAAAATTATTTTTAAATTTCTCAATACTCTTTTTCCGTAGTAGGGTTTGCTCTGGAAGGTATGAGTTTTAGAAAACCAAAAGGTACAGGAGAAAGGTTAAATTGTGATTAATCCACATTGTTATTTGAGTTAGATATGTCTATATCAGAGGAAGAATATTCATCATGAAATCTTAATTTGTAGAAACGATGAACGAATAGCAAGAGTTACCTTCTTGGTAAGTTGACTCAAGATAGCAAAATTAGAACCTTATCTAGAATTGTAATGCTATCGTTCAAACCATGGTCACGGGAAGAATTACTTTCAGACATGATTTCCTTTTCAGCGTGCGTGTTATCCTTTTAAACCGTCTTCATAGTTTTTCGACTTGATTTGGTAAGCAATGGTATATTTCCATTGACGGAGACTATGTTCGTAGCAGTTCTTCAAAGTATCTTGACTAAACTTAATTAGAGTTACGTGCTTCTGTTTCACTACCTTAGATGATTAGATACTACTATCCTGATATCGTTGATCTGTCTCAATAATCAACAGATGTACATACCACTATCCTGAAAAAATTGTGGATCTATCTTACTACTTTATAGACAGATAGATACTCCCATATTAATATAGGGTGATGTAGTTACTTGATGTAGAAATAATGGCAATGAAACGACCAAATTAGACTTGAAGAAAGAAAACAAACTTCATAAACTTCTTAACATTTCCATTGACAGGTAGATAGCTCATATTAATATAGGGTGCTGTAGTTACTTGGCGTAGAAATAATGGCAATGAAACCACCAAATTAGACTTCAAGAAAGAAAACAAACTTCATAAACTTCTTAACATTTCCATTGACAGGTAGATAGCTCATATTAATTTTTGGTCATATAAGCAATTTCTTTATCCTCTCCATTAAAATTAGTAATGAGTAACAAGACCAGCGTGAAACATGCCTCTGCACTGGTTGGACCACAGGACAGACTTTCTTTCTTAGTTGCGGTTAAAAACCGACAGCACCCAGGTACTGATTCACATCTTAGCCTAGATTACATGCAGTCGTACAAGTTTCTACTGCTCATTTCACCAACTGCTGTCTGATACTTCAAACTATCAAAATACCATTCGTGAGATGAATCCCAGTAGTGTGTCGTGCGGCCAAAACAACCTGCTGCAGGACACACTGTGTTATTAACAGAAGTAATAGTTTAGCAATTTTCCACCTTCTGTATCTCGGACTGTAGTAATCCAAATTATCACATATTTTCACTGCATGTGCTTTATTGGACTCTTACTTGACATACAAAATATCAAGGCAATCCATTAAGAAATATCTGAGATATAACATAACCAATTTTGATTTAGTTTCTTCCTCCTTTCTTTTTCTTCGCATCAAAAGTACAGAAAACTTATTTGATAGAAAATCATAGTTCATTTTTATGGATTTTTTTTTCAAATTTCGTACACTGTAGAACTTTACAACCTACAATTAGGAGTCTTACTTGGTGTAAATACAAGCCATATGTGCAGTAATTAGCATAAATAATGATGCTTGATACGGTTGTACCGATTGCATGACTGTGATGACAAGAAACTGTTAATTTAAATTCAATGGAGTTACTATAATGGAAAGGTATTAACACTGTTTTAGAGAGGAAAAACTACCGCCACATGTTTTAAAGAATCTGGTTGGTTCTGTAAAGTATAGGTCCGTTCCGAATGATAGGGTTGCGATCCTAAAGCTAATGTTCGTTACTATCGAATGCCATTCTCATACTTGCTGTGGTTTGTTGTTGTGTATTGATAAAAAGTCATGATATCTTATCAACCTCGGGTGTGAACAAAAGATGCGAATTAAAGGAATGAAATCAAAATTTAAGAGCAAACTGGTATCTACAGTTATAGCATTGATAATACTTTTACAGTAAATATTCATTCATTACTTAGCCAGGCCGCACTTTTTGTTCCGCTTAAGGCATGATGATAGGTAGAACAAAAAAAGGTACGACCGAAAAAGGATTGAGCATACAACTTAAAGGAATGAAATCAAAATTGGCGGCCAAACAGGTAGCTACGCTTATAGCTTTGATAAGAATTTTACAGCAAGTATTCATTCATTAGTTAGGTAGGCCGCGTATTTTGTTTTACCCACCATCATGTCCCAAGTTGAACAAAAAATGAGGTGAATTTTAATTTCGATCTAAGGGTAGCTTGCTGTGATCAGAAGTTAATATTTTAAATTACAACTATAATAAAATAAATTGAAAAGACGAGATTAATGACGTATTATTCAGTTATTCAACCATAAAGGGTTACTTTTAAAAGAGTATTTGATTTAAAATGATAATAGCATGTGGAGTAATACTGTGTATAATGAACAAAATAACAAAATGTTTCAGAAATTTCCCATAAATCTACATAAGAGCTATCTGCACTAGCTGTACATAGTTTTGAGCTGGTAGACTAAAGAGAAGGAAACTAGTCAAGAGCACTCACCGCGAACTCTTGGGTTACTTTTGTCTTACCTTATAGTCGGACTTGGCCATCACTCTTATGATGCACCCACAGTACCAAAGTGCATAGTGTGATTTCTCAGCAGCTGAACGCGAACAATGGACTCCTGGATTCACAGTCCAGCAAAATAACCATTTGGCCACGCCCGTCCCAATTAACAAAGTCTGTTTCCATGATGTATACGTTCAGTAATTTTACTAAGTGGTCAATAAAATTAGATTCCATATAGTTATCAAACCCTATTATTTTTCCCTTTCTTACAAATGTCATAAAAGTGTAGTGTACAAATGTACTCACATTTTTGTCAAAATTATATTTGTATTCTCTTTCTTCAATAACGGAAACAGTCGTATTAATTGGCGAGAAGTCATTTGTAAAATTTCTAACCCTGCAAGATATCGCACTTTGAACTCGGCTGGTTACTCGGTAATGTTTGCGACCGCACTTTCTTTGAACTCTATCCGCTACTCGGTAAGGATCGTGATCAACTGGAATTCAACCAATTGCTCAGTTGAGTTGTAATCGCACTTTCGACTCGATCGGTTACACGGTGAGAAACGTAATCACAGGCTTTTTGCATTTTTCTCCAAATATTTATAATGATGTGTTACGAAAAAAACTACAACTATTGTAGTTAGAAAATGTGTTTGAACTTTCCATACAGTGTAAAAGAAAAGGAATTTCCTTTGGAAAGATATGAATATACCCGTAATTATCTAAGTTTGAATTTTTCTAATTTCTAAATTTGGAACACGCTAAATCCGGTTGAAGTCGTGTACGAAATTTAGCCTGAGATAATACTCTTTGTAGCTTCACTGGTGAAGAAACTTTCCTCTTTCATGGGATAGTTTCATTGTGTCCTGCTTGACCTTTTGTTGGGAGGATATCTTGCGACTGTCTTATGGAACAGAGATACTTCTGCATTTCGGTGTCATTTTTGTGATTGATAAGTTTCAGAGAAAATGTTTATTATACATGCAGTTTAGATAGTTTCACATTCAGATTCATTCAGTTCGTTTTTCCTGAGAGAGCCATGGCTTGCTTTGGAAGTCCTGTATCTGCATCAACTTACTTCTACTTATTGGCTGTGTAATAACTTACCGGTAACTGGATGCTGTTCAACTATTTTTATCTGTTTTTCTACTTGTAATAGTCTCACCACTAGATGACCAGCTGTAATTTCCAGGTCTTATTAAGCAAATAAAATAGGTTATTTTGACCTCAACACCGTATCTTCTTTTACTCATTCCACCTGGAACAAATCACTACACCTGTCCTTATGCATATTAGGTCCACGAATTTCCTTTTTCTTAGCAAAGACCGTGCGACTTAGAGATAGATGTATCCTTGAATTACAACAGTATTAAAATAATACTGTTGGATGTATTACAAGAATATCGTGGGATGCATTAAAAGAATATGGTTGTATACACTTGAAGAATTATTTGATTAAATTAGAAAAATATCGTTAGATCTATCAGAGTAATACTGTTGGGTGTATTACAAGGATAATTGTGGATGGATTAGAAGAATACTGTTGGCTGAATTTGAAGCGCACTTGTGAATACATTAGAAGAAACTATTAGTTGAATCAAATTAATATTCTGATATGTACTAGAAGAACACTGTTAGTTTCATAGAAAACTACTTTTGTATGTATTATAATAATACTGTTGGTTGCATTAGAAAAATAATTATATATGTATTACTGGTAGTTGTATTAGAATATTACTTTTGGACTTATTAGAATAATACTGATGGTTGCATCAGAAGAATACTTTTGGAGTATTAGAATAACACTTTGAGCCGTTTTAGAATAATATTAGAAGAATAATGTTGGTTGAATTAAATTAATACTATCGTATGTACAAGAAGAATACTGTTGGGTGCATTAGAATAATACTTTTTTGGGTGTATTAGAAGAATGATGTCGGTTGAATTAGAATAATTCTTGTGCATGAATTAGAATATATTTTCTTTGTTTGTTGTTGAGTGCAAAACTATATAATGGGCCATCTACTATATGCTGTGTTGAAACTCGGTTGGACGACTTCATCACGATCTAGATCCTTTTCGGGATCGGCTTTTAGCGCCGCTTATAAATATTCATTCAGTCACTGGGGGAAGTGGGGGACTAGAAGAATACTATGGGTTGAACTACGTTTCACCATGTTTCGCATGAGTTTCTTCGGTTAACTTTAACAGCGAAAATAAACTATAACATACGGACGTTTAAAAAAGTCCACATATGTATTTATTTCTTGAACGTAAAATCAACGAGTTCATTAAAAACCGAATATCAAGCAATTAATGACGTAGTTTTAAAAGCTACTGTAGGTATTAATGATGTTATTTTATAATCTACTGTGGCTATTAATAATGTTGTTTTAAAATCTACTGTGGGTATTAATGATGTTTTAAAAGCTGCTGTGCTTGTTAATGATGTTCTTTAAAAATCTACTTTGGGTATTAATGATGTTCTTTAAAAATCTACTTTGGGTATTAATGACGTTATTTAAAATATACTGTGTGTGTTTATGATGTTTTAAAAGCTACCGTGTGTATCAATCATGTTGTTTTAAAAGCTACTTTCGGTATTAATATCTATTTAAAAACACTTGAGGTGTGAAAAAAAGGATTGAGCGCGCCATTTAAAAGAATACAATCAAAATTGGCGGCGAAGCTGATAGCTACACTTATAGCATTTAAAATAATTTTACACCAAATATTCATTCATTAGTTAGCCAAGATGCCCTTTTTGTTCCTCAAGGGGCATGACGATAAGTAGAGAAAAATACGCGGCCTAGCTAACTACAAAATGAATATTTGCTGTAAAATTATTATCAATGCTATAAGTGTAGCTGCCTGTTTGGACGCCAATTTTGATTTTCAGTCTTTTAAATCGCACGCTCAATCCTTTTTTGGCCGCACCTTTTGTTCAAACCTAAGGTATTTTTGATTAGATATCATGACTTTTGTCAATATACACCAACAGACAACAGAAAGTAAGAAAGTGACACTCAATAAAAACCCACATTAGCTTTAGGATCGCAACCCTATTATTCGGAATAGACCTTTACATTACAGAACCAAGGAGATACTTTATTGTTGTTTGTAATTAAGCACAAAGCTACACAATGGCTATCTAAAGTGTCGAATCCCGGTTTCTAGCGTTGTAAGTCCGCAGACATACCGCTGGAGGGTGGGGGTGGAGTTTCTTTAAAGATATGGTAGTTTTTCTTCTCTAAAGCAGTGTTAATAGCTTCCTTTATAGCAACACCAGGGAATTTAGATTAACAGTTTCTTGTCATAACACCCGTACAATCGGTACAGCCGTATTAAGCATCATTATTTATGCTAATTGCTTAAGCTAATATCACGTGACGCTAAACGCTCTTTAATTAGAAGAACTGCATAAAATTTAGTAAATTTATGCTGAAAAGTTGGCAATGAATAATCAATAATAACCGTTCACCTGTATGATTCTTTTGAAAATTTGAGCTGGAAACTGCTAATCTAGTTTGCTTGGCCTAACCAATGCTTATGTATCTGAACGTCCTTTCACCTTATAGTTTTGCTGCTCTAAATCAGCCGTCCGAATTATAAAACTAAAAACAGTCCATTTTTACTCTTAGAGAAAGCTGTAGTAAAAATGTTAGACCGATATCTCATGTGACTTTTTGCGTAGGCGTGCGCAGAAATTTTCGTCAAATCTGAGATATTTTTCTTCAATAACTTTGCACATGTGGCATATATTTAGATCAAAGTTGTCAATTAATTGTAGGTTGTAAAGATCTATCAGTGTACCAAGTTTGAAAAAAATTCTATACAAGTTAAGTATGTTTTTCTATCAAATAAAGTTTCCGTACTTTTGGTGCAAAGAAAAAAAAAGGAAGAATCTCAATCAAAACTTTGTGAATCCAATTTAAAACGACCACCGTGGTAAGTCTAACGATTTACAATTCTAAAATTAGAGGTTCGATTCCCCTCGGTGGACACAGCAGATAGCCCTCATGTAGCTTCACGCGAAATTCATAACAAACTTTGTGAATCCAATTTAAAACGACCACCGTGGTAAGTCTAACGATTTACAATTCTAAAATTAGAGGTTCGATTCACCTCGGTGGACACAGCAGATAGCCCGATATGACTTTGCTATGAAAATCACACACACACCAATTTAAAACACTGTTGTCTTTACAACAATCTTCTCCTAGTGTTGGTTAAAAGAGAGGTATTTAAAACATTATAGCCTTTATAGCAATCTTCTCCCAGTGTTTGATTTAGAGACAGATATCCAGTAAAATGTATCTAAGCAAAAACACCTTAGGTGTGGAAAAAAGGTGCGGCTAAACTGATAACTACACTTATAGCATTGATAAGAATTGTAAAGTAAATATTCATTCATTAGTTAGCTAGGCCAGCTAATGAGTATAGCTAACCATATATACTTTCCTTAAATTCTCACTTATTAAAATTATGATGCATTGTTTCATCAGCTGGGTATCCTGGCCATTAATGATATTATCGGTTTTAAATGTTTGACTTGATTTGCCTAGAACTTGTCGAAGGACGAAATGTTCCATGTACTACTTTATATTGTAGAACTTTATAAACTAAACAGTTGAGAAATCAACTCTGCTTTCGAGAAGCCTAGAACGTTGTATAATAAATATTCAGCACTAAAATACAAGCTGTGATTTTTAAATAAGCTATTTGTTATAATTTCTAACTTCTGTCTTTTTTTATTGTAAATGATCAGTATAAACACTCATAATAAGGATTATCCATAAATCATTTTTGTAACATCAAAGATTATCCATAAGGTAGCGCCGTAACATTAAAGATTAACCATAATGTATTCATGTAATATTAAGAATTAACCAGAACGTAACAATGTATTATTATTGATTAATCATAAGGCAGCGTTTCCCAAAGTGTGTGGCACTCCTTATAATGTTCTTATATTAGTGAAAATAAAAAGTAATTACTGCAACACATATATAGTATTTCGATGCGTTTCCATGTGTTACATCTCGTCACTTAACTCACTCTTTCACTCATTCAAAAAAAAAAAAGGGAGCGCAAGAAAGCATATTTATTAAAGGAAGACGTAGATGACAAAAGCTTGGGAAACCATAAGGTATCAATATAAAATTCAAGATTATTCATAATTTAGCAATGTCATGTTAAGTATTAGTCATAAGTTGGCACTGTACTATTGAGTCTATCCATGATATCAAGGATTATCTATGACGTTATACTGTAACATTAAGGATAGTGTTGTAACATTAAGAATTGACCAAAAGGTAACAATGTAACATTAAGTATTAACCAGAACGTAACACTTTAACATCAATAATTAACCAGAACGTAACAATGTAACACTAAGAATTATTCACAATGTAATGCATTTATAGAAAAGTTTGCTCAAAAGTTAGTATTTTAATAACTAGTATTGTGCAAAAGGGTGGATTTGATTATAAAATATTATCTATAGAAAGTATTTTAACAATTAGGATTATCCAGAATAAAGGGCTTCCAACAGAGATTTAATTAGAATATGAGGTTGGCATCAGAAAGTAATACCAAAAACTGTTTTAATTGTAAATAATTCGTCAATATATAAACTGGTCTCGTTACAGGAAGAATTACAAAAATCAACTGGGGAAGATAAGGACGTAGTGACAGTATGGGAAGATATTTATGTGAATCACACGAAGATCTTTCGTTCCACACTGCAGAATGGCCAGGAAATGGGCTCCTTGAAGAAAACTCAGCTAAGAGTAGCAGTACTGCATGTGAGCGTACAAATAACATTTTATTTAATTAACTTCACCAATGGATCGGTTAAGTAAGAACATGGAAAACACGAGGTTTCTGTAGCAGCATTATGATGGACTGTCAGAACATGAAAAACGGGGATTTTGTGCTAGCATTGGGATAGGCTATGTCAGAACATTGAAAACAGGGATTCTGTGCTAACATTGAGATGGGCTACGTCATAACATGAAAAACACGGGATTCTGTGCTAACATTGAGATGGGCTATGTCAGAACATGGAAAACTGGGATTATTTACTGACATTGGGTTCGGCTACGTCATAACATGAAAAACACGGGATTCTGTGCTAACATTGAGATGGGCTATGCCAGAACATGGAAAACACTGGATCCTGTGCTAACATTGGAATGGGCTGTGTTAGAACATTGAAAACATAGGATTCTGTGCCAACATTGGAATGGGCTATGTCAGAACATGGAAATTTATTTTAATTTTAATAACAACCCATTTCGAAGCCTACATAAACCCACAGGGACATTATTAATATAAATAAGTGTAAACTGTTGATTTCAGGAAGTCTCATCATTGATTTAATAAATAACATAGAAACAACAATATTGTTACGTATCTGGTCGTTTGTTAATTTCCGGTATAAATTGTTTTCGAGG
>NW_013669473.1:12647-29490 GCF_000517525.1 Limulus polyphemus
AACTAAATCAAAATTGGAGATGTTATATCTCAGGTATTTCTTAATGGATTGCCTTGATATTTGAGTCCAGTAGAGCACATGCACTGAAAATATGTGATAGTTTAGATTACCACAGTACGAGATACAGAAGGTGGAACATCGCTAAAGTATCCCTCTTGTTAATAACACACAGTGTCCAGCAGCAGGTTGTTTTGACCGCACGACACATTACCGTGTGTCTTGATTAAAATTTTGATTATTTGTTCAAGCCGTTTCCAACCATTATTAGATTATTTGTGGTGTTGTTGCAGACCTTTTTAAATTTACGCCAAAAAGTGGTGGATTGGATTTTGATTCGTCAATAGATTTGCAGAAAGTGTCCCAATTGTGTTGTTGCTGAATTTTAATATGTTTTTGACTTGATTGTTTGTGTTGTTTATTAAAGTTTTTAATGAGATGTCGCGGGTTATGATGAATTGATGGCGGAGCCTTCTTCTTTCATGAATTAGGTTGCTTATTTCAGGGGTACGTTTCCATGAATTTAGGTTAGGAGTGATTGTTTTGCCGTGAACTGTGTTGTTCGTTGCAATTAAAATGGTGTTAGTGATCAGTTTGTTTGTTTGAAGTTAAGCACAAAGCTACATCATGGGCTATCTGTGCTCTGCTCACCAGGGGTATCGAAACTAGGTTTCTAGCGTTGTAAGTCCGCAGAGTACCGCTGTGCCACTTGGGGCCATTAGTGGTCAGAGAGGCGTGATTGTCGATTTTTGCTAATGGAAGCTTGTTTTCTCAGTATTTGTGTAAATGGAAGATCATTCTCTCAATCAGAGGCGTCGCTAGGTGCTTAGGCGATTCGGGACTCGGGCCCATAGGCGCGGGAACTTTCGGCGTTTAAGTATGATATCAATTATGGTTTTCTATTATGATTTTTCAAGACAATAACTGGAGATTCGTGGCACTGCCAGATAGAAGCGGGGCACGGACCTAGCGATGCCTCTGCTCTCAATATTTCTGAAACTTACGATCATTCTCTCAGTATTTGTACAAATAGAAACTTGGTCCAAACATTTAAGACAATGATTTCAATGTCGACCTGTCAAGAAAGTAAAAATGTCAAATTTGTTATACTAAACCAATTTAATTATTAAAACTTCAAATTATAAACCATTGACTTTTTTTCAATTTAAAAATGATTTATATTCCTTATCAGTGAACAAAATATGTAAGTACATCTAATTTTAAATGTATCATACCTCGTAAACAATATATGTGTTTTAAACTCTATTGAGGTTAAATATTATTCTATAAAATTAAAGAAAGTACATTTTGGTAAACTAAAAATATCACTGTGTTTTTACAGACCTGGCTGTCGATTTTTCTTGCTATGCTCATTATCAGCGTTATATTTTTCTTAATAAATCGTGTCAGCCCATTCTACAAACTATCTACAGACTTGGCCAATAACCAGAAGTACTTCAGCTACTTGAACTGTTTGTGGTTGTCTTATGGGACGATGGTGCAGCAAGGTAAGAATTTCTAGTATATACATCTTTAGATTCATGGTATAAAAATAAATATGTTAAAAAATTCTTACGAAATACTGTTAGTCGTATAGAACTTAATAATATTATATGTTAAAAAGGAGAAAATGTTTAACGCATGCCAAACCAGCAATAGGTAACCTCGAATTTAGAAGTACATAAGTTTTAGACACAATATGTCGACCGTTTCAGTTTAAGATAACCCCGCGTTTGAGATAACAAATGTACGACATAATATATCAACTCAACTAATGATGACCTTGTGTCTAGAAATCTATATATTTTGACACAATAAATCAACTTAACCACTGATAACCTCGTGTATAAAACAACCATAACTTACTGGCACAAAATGTTGACTCAACTACTGATAACATGGTGTCTGGAAGACTATACGTTTGATACAATTTGTCGACTCAGTCTTTGATAACCTCACGTGTAAAGATATGACAAAACATGTTCTTAAACAATATGTTCAATGCCTTAGCTATTGCTAACTTATGTAACTTTTTCTCTAACCAAACTACCAATAACTTCTTATTTAGGAGTATATAATTGACTGGTTGTTTCCATTATCTAAGAAAGGCTTGCCTTTATACATTTAAAAGCAATTTTAAGCTTCCTATATCTTCATATTCACCCTGGCTAATCTTATTTTTCGTGTTTTAAAAGAAGCACTATGTCTTCATGGACCGTTCAGACATAATGTTCTGGCTAACGTAAGACGTAATGTTCTGGCCAATGCAAGACATAATGTTCTGGCTAACGTAAATATTGCTTTTTCAGGGAGCAGTATCATACCGAAAGCTCATTCAGCTCGACTTGTGTTAATCACCTGGTGGCTGTCAGTTTTAATCATCATCGCCACATACAGCGGTAACCTCATCGCTTTTTTAACTTTTCCTGAAGCCCGATGGTTGGTTAGAGACTTGAAGGACGTCATAGAAAACCCAAATATAAATATCATGGTTGAAAGTGGGACTGCTTTAGTGGAGGAAATTGAGGTATCCTATAAAATGGCCTTCCTTGTTTTCTTGCTGTAAAATTGTCAAGCTTTGTTTTAGTGCTGTAAGATGCTCAATCTTAGTTTGATTTTGTGATATAGAATGGTCAGTCTTAATCATTTTCTGTACTGTAAAATGGTCAGTCTTTGTTGCTTTTTTGCTATAATTTGGTCAGTTTTTGTTTTCTGCTTTAAAATTTGCCAATCTCAGTTTGTTTCACTGCTGCATAATGGCCAGTCTTAGTTTTGTGTTGTAAAATAGTGCTATAAAATGGTCAATCTTAATTAGTTACTTTCTTTTAAAATGGAGAATCTGAGTTTGTTAGCGAGGATACCCAACTGATTTATTAATGCATTCTGATCCTAACAGCGAGGACACCAAACTGATTTATTAATGCATTCTGATCCTAACAGCGAGGACACCAAACTGATTATTAATAATAATACATTCTGATCGTAAAAGCAAGGATAACCAACTGATGATTAATGCATTCTGGTCGTAATAGCAATGATACTCAACTGATTATTAACGATAATACATTCTGATCGTAATAGCAATGATACCCAACTGCTTATTAATAATGTTGCGTTAGCGAGGTCACGTGACTAGTGTCACGCCACCTCTCGAACCTTCAGGAATAGTCGGGAGATTACTAGATATAGGGTCTCCAGCCATTACTAGATATAGGGTAGTCTGGTATATATATATATAAGAGGGTGACAATGTGACGGAAAAATGTGTGTGTAGGTAGTGAGTAATTGATCTGCAGTCAGAGAGTATTGTTGAAGTTCGTTGTTATAGCGTTTGTTTTAGCGCGATTGTTGAAATTAAGTGTATCGTAAAGTTATATTCGGAAAGAATAAACCAGTTTTATTAAGTAAGGACTTGTGTCGCTTAAGTTTCGTCGGAACGAATTTACGGGAAATCAATTAACAAACGGAGACGTAACAATAATAGTATATTCTGATCGTAAAAGCAAGAATACCCAACTGATGATTAATGCATTCTGGTCGTAATAGCAATGATACCCAACTGATTATTGATAATAATACATTCTGATCGTAATAGCAATGATACCTAACTGATTATTAATAATAATACATTCTGATCGTAACAGCGATGATACTCAACTGATTTATTAATAATAATACATTCTGTTTGTAACAGCGAGGTCACCCAACTATTTATTGATACATTCTGATCGTAATAGCAACGATACCCTACTGATCACACTGTTTACTCTAATCATTATAAGTCTTACTTTCCTGGTGTCTTGTTATATGACGTAATGCCTTCAGTCAGTTTGTTATATAGGATTGTGTTTATCAGTTTTAAGGTTTCTTTTAAATTATTTTATTTCTCAGATCGACATATTTAATATATATATATATATATTTCATAACAAGATTTTAGTAATTTACTCCCTGTTGAAGATACTATATTGATACAAAATGTTTCTATACGGAACCATACAGAAGTTAACTTACCTCACCTCTAACGAGACACTGGCAGTAGAAGCAGCTGTTTTACATAACTTTTCTACATGGAACCATACAGAAATTAAATTTCTTGATCTCTAACGAAACACTAATACTGGAAACAACTGTTTTATATGATGTTTTATATGGAATCATACAGAAGTTAACTTACCTGGCTTCTAAAACATCACTTTCATTGGAAACAACTGTTTTATATGATGTTTTATATGGAATCATACAGAAGTTAACTTACCTGGCTTCTAAAACATCACTTTCATTGGAAACAACTGTTTTACATAACGTTTTTAAATGGAATCATACAGAAGTTAATTTACCTGGCTTCTAACAGGTCACTTTCACTGGAAGCAACTGTTTTACATAATGTTTTTATAACAGAAGTTACCTGGCTTCTGACAGGTCACTTTCACTGGAAACAACTGTTTACATAATGTTTTATATGGGACCATACAGAAGTACAGAAGTTACCTGGCTTCTAGCATGTCACTTTCATTAGAAATAACTGTTTACATAATGTTTTATATGAAACCATACAGAAGTTACCCGGCTTCTAGCAGGCATTATGTAAAACAGTTATTTCCAGTGAAAGTGACCTGCTAGAAGCCAGGTAAGTTAACTTCTGTATGGTCCCATATAAAAACCTTATGTAAAACAGTTGCTTCCAGTGAAAGTGACCTGTTAGAAGCCAGGTAACTTCTGTACAGTTTCATATAAAAACATTATGTAAAACAGTTATTTCCAGTGAAAGTGAGCTTCCAGTGAAAGTGACCTGTTAGAAGCCAGGTAACTTCTGTATGGTTCCATATAAAAACATTATGTAAAACAGTTATTTCCAATGAATGTGACCTGCTAGAAACCGGGTAAGTTAACTTCTAGATGGTCCCATATAAACACCTTATGTAAAACAGTTGCTTCCAGTGAAAGTGACCTGTTAGAAGCCAGGTAACTTCTGTATGATTCCATATAAAACATTATGTAAACAGTTATTTCTAATGAAAGTGACATGCTAGAAGCCAGTTAACTTCTGTACAGTTTCATATAAACACCTTATGTAAAACAGTTGCTTCCAGTGAAAGTGACCTGCTAGAAGCCGGGTAACTTCTGTATGTTTCCATATAAAAAAACTGTTTTACATAATGTTTTTATATGGAACTATACAGAAGTTACCTGGCTTCTAACAGGTCACTTTCACTGGAAATAACTGTTTTACATAATGTTTTTATATGGACCCATACAAAAGTTAGCTGGCTTCTAACACGTCACTTTCACTGGAAGTAACATTTTTCTTGATTCTTTTTTTTTCACGACTTAGCAAAAACAAAGTTGATTTTCATCTGAAATTAAGTTCACATTTTATTGTAACCTGCATAATTAATTTAAATTTCAGAGTTCAAACGTCGCCCAGTTAGTATCTCTCCGAAATGCTCTTGAGAATCGTCAGAGGGCTGCTCAGTCGTACCTCAACAGCAACGTCTTTGATTTAGTAGCAACAGGAAAAGCAGTTTACCTTGATGAGAAGAATTTCATGTCTCAGGCCATGCTGGAAGACTTCATACGAGAGGGGTTTTGTCGAACTTCTATCACCTCTAAACCCTTTCTGGAGAAGGAACTAGCTTTTTCCATGCGCAGAGGAGATCGATTTATTTCGAAAATCAATGCAGCGTAAGAGGAGTAAATATTGCGTTAAGGAGTAGTACCAACTGAATCTTTTTTGGACTACACTTGTTATAAATAAAACTATAGTTTACAGACGAACTACGGCGGTAACAAGAACTACTTTACTTCACGCTTTAAATAATTCGTTTAACATTTTATTAGCCAGAAATACTTATTGTGTCAATTCATATTGTTAAGATTAGATTCGTAAGGGTCCATTGTTCGCGTCCCATTGCCCCAACAGAAAAATCGCTCTCCGCATTATGAGATGGTGGGTGCGTTATAAAAGTGGCGTTCAAATTCCATAATTCGGTTTGAGTAGTCTGAGCATTGGCAGTGGGTGATGCTGACTACTATCTCTCTAGGGCTTTAGTCTATCAATTTCAAATTAGGGACGGCCAGCGCAGATATCTGTTGCTGTTGTAGTTGTTTTCTTAGTGCAAAAGCTACTCAATGGAGTATCTACAATCTGCCTACCAAGGAGAATCGAATCACGGATTTTAGCGTTGTAATTCTGTAAACTTACGCTGAGCAATCAGAGAACACTCAAGATAGTAATTATATAAGTTCTCACAACAAGATTCTTACTGTTAGCTATTCTATGCGCTCTGATCCATAATTAAACAAGTTTAGATTGCAGTTCACATTCTGAAAAACATGCTTTTTTCAAACCGCTATTCTGCAAAAGATAAAACAAATGCAACGATTAAATATTAAACTCTGATTAATTAATAGTTCACAGAAACATATATAATTGTTACCATGATAGGCCAACAACTGTATTTTTATTTGCACTGCTATGATGAAAGAAAAGGTGGCAGCACTGATGTATCAGTGGTTCTACAAACAAAATCCTATCGTCCAACCAGGTGTAATGGCATTAGTGCGCTTTGCACAGCTAGAACACTTTTTTATCCAACTAGTGGTTCAGAGGTAAGCTTCAGTGTTTATACGCTAAAATTCTGGGTTCGATACCTATGGTGGGCTTAGTGCACGTAGCCCATTGTGTAGCTTTGCGCATATAAACATAAAATACGTTTTTGTTTTTTTTAATTCGCCAAATCACTTATGAATAGATAAGTTCGTTGGTAACGAGGTCTCTTATAACATGCGAGTCACAAACACCAATTTACTACCAACATTGCAGTAGATCCTACTAGTAACGGCTAGGGTATCTTGTATGTATTTTACTTAGAAAATACACGGTTTCATCCAAGTGTTTTTGGTCAATTGCTTACATTGAGTGTTGCAACTGTGTAGAACATAAAACTGCTTAAGATGTTCAACCCGCCAGTAGTGAAGTTGGAAAGTTGAGGATTAAGCACAGAGAGCTACTTTCGTACGCAATGCCGACGTGCTAAATACGTTTCGACACCATCAAAAGGTATTGCTAAAATGCATTATACACACAGTTAATTTAATGCTAGAATCGAATAAAAATGTTAAATCCCTAATAATTCTATCATAACAAAAAATTCGTTTGTGGCCTGGCGTTACGTAACAGTTTAGCATTTAATAGTAAATGTTTACATGTTTATAACATCGCTGTATAGTAGAGAACTACTTATAGAAGATTACACTGTTTTCATATTTATAATATTACTAGACCACCCGTGATCTGTTGGGTCGCCCACTATTCAGAGGTTATGAAGAATTCAAGTTAATTTCAGTCTTGCACCGAAATGAAGGTTTATTTTGAGATAATTTAATTAAATATTTCAATCCATTCATGTTAATCATAATTCAAGAAAACATATTTGATTGCTGATCAAAAAGTGAAGTCAGAGTTTTCACATATTGTGACAAATTAATTCATTATGTTGTGGTCTTTCCTCTTGAACTTCCTACTAATAAGAAAAAGTAACACTTTATTTTTTCTTCGAATTACCTACCATAACCAAGGCACATTATTGAGAAATTCTTCAAGATCTTGTTTTTGTCATCTTACACCTTTTAATGAAGATGGGAACATTGACAGGGAAATAGATTTGAACGAAGAAGTTTCGTAAAGAGAGTGAACGGTAGTGTGATGTAAAATTACTCATGCTAGAAATGTTCATAAAAGTGACCCGAAAACTGCGCTAACTCGGTAACCTGTGGCCCGATAAAGTTTCGTAAAGTGCGCGAATAGTAGTGTGAATGATTTTTTGACTGAGAAAATAAGCAAACAAACAAACAATCTCAGAGTTTAGTAGTATATAGATAAATTCTTCAAGATCTTGTTTTTGTTATCTTATGCCTTTTAATGAAGATGGGAACATTGATAGGCAAATAATATAATAGCCAATGCTCAGCGAGAGGTTTTCGTTTATAAAATTTTGTTGTTGTTCTCGACTTGATTTTTATTTTATTACCTCGTCTTCATAGTTACTATTTGCAAATAGTCAATAATATTGTAGGTCCATTTTATTGTTGTTCTTTCTATGCGCCATTATAACACATTTTCATCTCATCATTTAATTTATGTTGTGCATATATTGTTGTATAGAAGATATTTTAAAGTGATTCATCAGGTGTAAAACGAATAGATAGATAGATAAACCGATATGTGGCGCAATCTAGTGTACCTCAATTCATCTAAAATTTTCTTAAAAGTGACCCGAAAAACGGGGCTTACTCGGTAACCCGTGGCCCGATTTTAACGAAACTTGTTTTATTCTGTTTCTATTCTCATTTCCTTACAAATATGGCGGTATTGTGCGCCATTTTTGCTGTATTTAATTACAGACAAGCACACACACAAACAATCTCAGAGTTTTAGTTGTAGATAGATATTAGTTAAAGAAATTTTCATTTTAAAAACATCGTTATATATTTCCCAACTGTTTATAAAAGTTTATAATATTTTCATATCAATAACATTGTTACATATTCCATAACTACATATGGATATTCACAAGGTTTCACATTCACATCATTGTTTTATATTCCAGTATTACTTATGTAAACTTATATTGTTTTCATATTTATAATATCTTTGATAATTTTACAACTACTTATAGAAGTTTACAATGTTTTCATATTTATAGTATCATTATATATTTCACAACTACTTATACAAAAGCACCCCAGTGGCACAGCAGTATGTCTGTGGACTTACAATGCTAGAAACCGGGTTTCGATACCTGTAGTAGGCAGAGCACAGATAACCCATTGTGTAGCTTTGTGCATAATTACAAAGAAGCAAAATTGCAATGTTTTCATATTTACAACAACATTATATATTTGATAACTACTTATTACAGAAGTTTGCAATGTCTCCACTTTTATTGGTTCGTTGGTTGGAGTTTATTGGGTCAAAGCAACGTGGCTATCTGCGCCAAACAACTGGTAGAAAACAAAAGGATGAAACTATAAAAGCAAAACACGGTAAAATGAAAAGAAGAAAACAAACAAAAACAAACAATGACCTTCGCCAATGACACTGTCCAACGTGAGGGGTAAACCCTTAGAAAAAACATGTCTAAAATGGTGCTGTTGCTTGCAGTCGTAATGACGGCACGAAAATAAACTGCAAACAATTATGATTTGAGTGTCATAAAGGCCATACATTGGCGGAGCTGTCTCCAGCAGAAGAAAAAGATAAATCACAAAACAGTGGCCAATGCGTAGGCTAGACAAGACAACTTCCTCCCTCCAATCCATAAGGAAACTAGACAGCCAAACAACAACAGTAGGCTTAATCTGGAAAATATTTCTATGGAGTTGCTCAATCCAAATCAACTTCCAACTGGCGTGAGGAAGTGCCCTGATCATACGTCTGTAGTCCACATATGGGACAGGCAGGGCTGTGACGATGTCAGAGCAGATGGACTTAGCTGCGGTGTCAGCAAGCTTGTTCCCATGAATACATACATGGCCAGGAATTCAGAAAAACTAGATAGAAATAGATTACAATAAGAAGTGAGCCAGTCGAAGATTTAATAGAACTGGGTAAGAATTCACATTAAGCGATTCCAGGGCCAGCAGAGAGCTAAGTTAATCGGTGTATATTGTACAATTAGTCTACTGCTTAGCTTTTATGTGATCCAAGGCAAGTGAAATGGCACATAACTCGGCAGTGAACACAGAAACTGTACAGGAGATCCTGCAAGCAACCACTTAGCCAAACCATGGCAGAGCCTACAGAGTCACCTTATTTCGAACCATCCATAAAAATGGGAATGCAAGAATGGTTCAAAAGATGTTCAACAAAGAGAACATGGTACTTCCATTCAGGAGTACTTGTCTTCCTCATATAACTCAAAAAAGGTAACAAGTGGGGATGGTAATGAGCCATGGTGGGATGGGCTAATCATCGGACTCAGCAACATTGTCCAATTTCAGTCAGCCATGCTTAGATGTGAAGGCCGAATGTAGGAATAGCAGACTGCCTATTTGCGTAAAGCACAGCCTACCGAGGAAGGAAGACATAACCCCAGGTGGGATGCTGTGGTAAAGATCGAAGTTTAGTAGCATATAGCAAAGAAAGTTGCAAATGCCTGAGGAGATGAGGAGGTTCATAGGACTCAGTGTACAGATGCTGGATAGGTGAAGTGTGGAAAGCCCTGTGCAGAGCCAAAACCCATGATGATGTATAGGGTCCAACATCTTAAATACAGAGTCCCTGGCTGAACTGTAGACCATAGACCCGTAATTCAGCTTTGATTGAATGAGGGCATGACAGATCTACACCTACCCAAGAAGTGCCTTTGTATACTTGACATGAAGCTTCTTAATATGGGGAATAAATGTGAGTTTACGATTAAAGAGAATTTTTAAGAACTTTGCCTCAGCCATCATGGGAATAACAGCACTACCCAGGAAGAGCTATGGATCAAGGTGCAAACTCTGCTTGTGACAAAAATGCACATAAAGAGTTTTAGAAGATCATTTGCAAATAAGGGCAGTCTGAAGCTGCCACTCAATCAATCTCATCAATCAATGACTGACAAGAAATGTGAAAGTCATCCAATAGAAGATGTTTGCAACAGTAGGAGGAATTTATTCAGTGATAGCACTGATATTAATACTTACACTCAAGTCACAGCCCTGAAGGACTGCAAGTTCCTGTGTGAAGGAATGAAACAATGTAGAACTCACACAGACTTAGAAATGCCTGCCAAGTAAAAAGTTGCAAATAAAAATTTGTAATGAACATGTAACCCATAGGAATGGAGGTCCCATAAAATGCCAAACCTCCACAAAGTGTTATAAGCCTTTTCAAGATCGAAGACGATTGATACAAGATTCTTCCTCTGGAGAGAAACTTCTCTGATCGAGGTTTCAAGGCGAACCAGGTGGTCCACAGTAGAGTGCTGTCACACCACATTGGGTGGGCGAGAGGAGGTGGTTTGATTCAAAGAACGAAATAAAATGAGCATTAACCATCCTCTCAAAAAGCATAGAGAGACAGCTAGTCAAAGCAATAGGACAATAATTATCAGGTCGTCAAGAAATTAATTTTGCATTTTGGAACACTTTCATTAACCACCCGCAAAAAACGTATAGTAGTTAAATGAACCACCCAAACGTCACGTTAGTGTAGCCTATAAAATGTGTGAATTATAGTATACTCTAATCCCTGATAGCGATGGCACACTATGAGACACACACATTCGGCATGTAATGCTGTATGAATACAAGAAGGAAAACAACGCCTCTGTAGCCACAAAAAATATCAAAGAAGTTTATGGAAATGTTTTGAACGTTCGTAAGTGTCAACGATGGTTCAGAAAATTTCGTTCAGGTGACTTTAACCTTAGAAACTGTGATGGCAGGGGTTGACACTTGTTGGAATTGATATTGATGCTCTGAAGATGCTTGTTGAGTCTAACCCAAGGCAACACACTCGTGAAATGGCCCTGAAGTTGCATGTCGCTCATGAAACATTACGTAAACATCTAAGGAATATGGGAAACTTCATAAAAAAGGTGTTTGGGTGCCTCACGAACTCTTCGATGATCAATGTCTCTTCGGCACGTAATGCGCGTGAACCATTTTTGGACAGAATTGTCACTGGTGATGAAAAATAGATTCTCTATGCGAATATTAAACGCCAAAAATAATGGCTCAGTCCTAGACAAAAACCACTTCTGACCCAAAAACCTGGACTCCATCCACAGAAAGTGATGCTTTGCATTTGGTGGGACTTCAAAGGAGTAATTCATTCGAACTCCTCAATCCACAGCAAACTACCAATGCAGAGATCTATAGTCAACAACTGGAACGTTTAAATCAAGCCCTTCATCAGAAACGCCCTTCACTCGTCAATCGAAAAGGTGTTCTCTTCTCCATGACAATGCACGTCCACATGTGGCATGTTCTCCCCCACCCACCATATTCTACAGATATGGCACCATCAGATTACCATCTTAATGGGCAAACGTATGCAAATGTGGAAGGTGTTAAAGAGAATATCGACCTTCAAAGCCAAGTGATTTCCTTAATCAGGACATTAATAACCTGATTGTAATATGGAAAAGCATCATCGATAAGAATTGAGACTATGTCATTTAATATATGTTTTGTTTTGATATATAAGTTGTTCGGGTTTCCTCATCTAAAAAAAAAAGCGAAATTAATTTCTTGACGACCTAATAGAAGGAATTTTGGGATCCTTTCCAGGCTTAGCAAAAAGGATGACAATAGCCTTGCACCATGGATCTGGAAAAACATCCTCTTGCCAAACCTGGTTAAAAACATCCAGAAGAAAAGCAAAAGAGGCAGGAGAGAGATGTACTGCCATACCAATGTAGAGCAATGTTACATTCCACCAGCATATATTGACGAGAAAGAGAATATCTGCCCAAAAAGAAAGCAGTGATCTCTCAGCTCAAGACTTGGTGGCTAAGAAGGCAGAATAAGATATGAATGTGTTGGAAAAGTGAGAAAAGCACTCCCCAAGGGTGTCAACGATAACCTGTATATCAGCAACTTCCTGTCTATCTGAGAGAAAAATCAAAAGGGGATGGGAAGCGAATCTGGTTGCAGGCGACCTTGGGATTAGTGGTAGAAGAGATGCCGGTAATGAATTTAATCCAAGATTTTTTCTAGTTTTGACATTGTGACCAGCTGGATGTGGACATGAGCCTACTGAAAACTGATGTGGTTGTTAAGTGTGGGATACCTGTGAAAGATATCCAAGGTCCATTTCTGAGCCTTCCACGTCTACTGGCGGTCAAATGTCCACTATGGACGAGCAGAATGTGGGAAATGGGTAGAGGTTTGGGAGATTGTATGAACAAAAGCTTAGAAAATACAATCAGTTACTTCCTCCATGCCGTCATTAATAGTGGGAAGACTAACAATAGCTGGATCAAGTTCCGAGAGAGTGGTGAAGGAGAGCCAGTCAGCCTGCTCTAACTTCCATCATGGCACACAAGTTGGGTGGCATCGACCCCAATCAATTTTTCTCTGAATGATGGGCAAATAGTCACTGCCCAGTGGATCATTGTCCACCCTCCAAGAAAAACGAAAAAGTGAAGGGGAACAAATGGACTGATAAATAGCAGTAAAAGACTGACTAGGTGTGTGAAAATAAGTAAATGAACCAGTATTGAAGAGAGAGGTTTTGATCTGAGAGTAGGCTCTCCACAGAACGACCCCTGCCATCAATATCAGCACCACCCCAGAGGAGACTGTGTCCATTAAAGTCTCCCAAGATGGAGAAGGGAGATGACAACTGTTCAGTAAGATCATCGAGGTCTGCTTGATCATAGTCCTCTCCTTGTTACAAGTAGAGAGAACAAACTGAGATGGTACATCCCATGAAGACATGGACGGCAACAGCCTCCAGAGGTGTAGTGAGTGGCACAGACATGGCGGGTGCATGCTGGTCAACCAGCAGTGGAACATCTCGTCCATCACACAACTTGTTTTTCCTGTACAAGGAAAACCACAAAAAGGTGACAGAATTAGCATGTTGAAGGAATGTTTCCTGTAAGGAGAGAGTGAAGGGATGATAAGAATCGATGAAAGCTTTAATGCCATCTAAATTAGAATAGAAATCTCGATAGCTCCACTGTATCAAAGTGGCCATTTTTATTTAGCAGTAGGAGGACTAGGTGGAGAGCCTTTTTGTTTACAGTCACGACGTTTTTGTTTAGTAAAGAGAGGTCTGTTGACCTCTATGGATCCTGCCCTGGGTCGATTGGGCATGTCTCTTTCAGATGAAGGAAATTCCGGTGATTGAGTACATTACTGAATAATGGTCCTGCACCTGGGGACTGATGAATAGGGCCCTGAGCATACACAGGATTTTATGGTGTGACAGAGACAGGAGTAGGCGTAGACTTGTCAACTCTAGCTTCCATGGAGGATAGAAACCTCTTGACATGATGAGAGAAAGACTCTGTCAGAGGAATGGAGAAATCTGTCTGCACCCCCACTATAACAGTGGAACAAAGTGCAGCAGTATATACCCAAGGTGGAAAAGGGATTAATAACTCCCATGCCTTCGGGTATGAAAAGTTGTTGATGGTTCTCAAATATTGTACCTCTTTTCCTCCACCCATTTAGGGAAAGTATGAAAGGTATGGACCATTACATACAGCTGTTGTTGTCTTTGCTACCACAAAGCATACACGTGAAAAAACCACGACAAGATGTTTTAGAGTACCCCAACCTCTGGCACTGGAAACACCTGAGAAGGATAGGAATATAGGGCCGTACCTTACAGTTGAGATAACCCACACTGACAGTGGTAGATGAGCATGGCAATGTAAATATCAGAATAAAAGTGTTGGTAGGCTACAATGTTCCGTCTTTTTGAGTGGAGATATGCCGGACAGACGAAACATCCTGGCTGGATAAACCAGCGAAAATCTCCGATTCTGGTATGTTAAGCAGATCCATCTCAATGATCACTCCTCTCGAGTAATTCAAAGCAGCGTGTGGAGTAACATCAATAGGAATATCTCCACTGGACCTGAATTTCAGGAGGAAGTCACTATGGTGTAGTGTAAATGTTTCAAGCAAAATGTCTCCAGACTATAACTTCTTGACTAACTTAGGACAGCTGGCAAGCCCCTCCAATCCCTTCTGAATAAAAAAGAGAGACTTTTGCCCTAAGGATTTGTCAGACAAAGAATGAAGAATTAAAAATCCAATTACAGTGGTCGTTTTCCAATAACAGTTTTTCTGTATTTTATTTTGGTTTTCAGTTGTGAGGTTTTCCATGAGAAAAGAAAAAATATATTCTATACCCACTGACCCCACCCACCATGGAGCCCTACAAGGAGACACACTACACTGCCAAACTAGACAGTGCAGCCACGCCAGGGTTTCGTGGGTACTACATCCTCACACCAACATCAGACACAATGTCCACAACACTAGCTGAAAACGTCCAGTTTTGGTACTTCGTACACCCTAGCCCCATAGGACAAGCCGATTGACCTTGGAGGGGGCCACTCCAAGACTACCTGTCTATAGGAATTCAAGGCCAAAGTGGTGTGTTGCAGTGCTCCTGACATTACTCAAGTACCAGTAGAGCTTCACGAGCCGCCGCGCACGGCAAACACGTGGGCGAATGTTTGTATCTCAGAGAAGGTAAAATGTATAGACAGAACTTTCCCTGGTAGGTCCCCTCACCACGTAAAGGAATCCACAAAGAGAGTTTCAAACTTTTAACATCATTAAATATCTAATAAGTACTTATGAAAAATAACAAGGTTGCCATATTTATAACACCGTTATATATTTCACAACTACTTACTATGAAAGATTGTAGTTTTTCATATTTATCATATCGTTATATATTTCCGAAATACTTAGAAAAGTTTACAATGTCTTTCTATTTATAACATTGTTATACATTTTATATCTCCTTATGGAAATTTACAGAATTTATGTTTATAACACCGATATATGTTTCACAACTACTTATTTTGAAGGCTTACAATGTTCTCATTCTTATAACATTTAAAAGAGTCTATAATGTAACCTCAGTGTAATAATAGGTAGGCAAACAACGGCTTATAAACATAAGGAAAAGTTTTATTAATAGCAGATGTTTGTTGTTAAACAAAAAGCTGCACAATGGGCTATCTGTGATTTGCCCATCACAATTATCGAAATCCTGCTTATAATGTTATAAGCCATCAAACTTGCTGCTGAGCCACAGGGGGCAAAGAGATTAGTATAGTGGATAGAATGGCCTAGCTAGACTAACAGGTCGTTTGTGGTCCTTGAATTGTATTTATGTATAGTATATTTCACAGCTACTTACAAACAATTATCGAATAAGAAGTTTTTATATGTTAAAGTAAATACAAGATTTTAATGTTATATTCGTCATTTTATAAATATGACCAACATGCACAGCAAATATGTTAAAGAAAGTACCAAGTTTGCCAATATATTCTCGATTTTGTAAATAAGAATAACATTTACAGCGAATGTGTTAAAATAAGTACCAGGTTTTACCAATATATTCTTCATTTTATAAATAAGACCAACATGCAAAGCAAATATGTTAAACTAAGTACCAAATTTTACCGATATATTTGTAATTTTTAAAAATAAGATCAAAATTTATAACGAATGTTTTGAAGTACCAAAGTCTTGCTGATATATTCGTCGTTTTGTAAATAAGACCAACATGTACAGCGAATATTTTACATTAAATATCGACTAATCACCATCACCTTTGAAAATAACGCATGTAGTACGTCGAAACTTGTCGGGTAATTAACTTCATGTTTTCGTAAATTTGAGTAGCTTTTCTTACTTAATTTGTGCTTATAAAACTGTTAATCTTTATGACATAAAATTTGACTCTTTCTGACTGTTATTCCATAAGTCAAAAGAATTTTACAATTACTCTGTTTACCCATGAATTTTGCTGTCGCCTTGTTCAGAATTACTTCGAACTGTTTTATGCTGGAATAAGTGTATTCTTATGAGATTAAACTGATTAGTTCTCGTAAGAAGCATGACATCACATGGAGTTAGCTACATTCGCGTACCTCTTGCGGAGGTAATAGATTTTATATATACGGAGAAGTTACAGGTTTGAATATAATAATTCTTTGTTCGTTTGTTTCGGATATTCAGGCAAAGCAACATAAAAGTCATCTGCGCTAGCTGTCCTTAGTTTTGAACTTATAGACTAGAAGGAACGCATATTATCTACATGTTACGACAGCGGAAGTCATGTGATTCTTGTAACACGTCATGATATTCT
>NW_013669473.1:29500-34557 GCF_000517525.1 Limulus polyphemus
CTATTCTTGTATATAAGTGCGCCAGATAAAGCGAAATGAAGTAATCGGAAAAGAGAATTGCAGACAGACAGAGACGGACAATTGAGTCAAGCGCGGTAGTGACCGTTAGTAAAGTGCGTGAATCGTTGTGAATTATAGCGTTAAGTTAAAGTGACTGTGGAAAGTAAGTGTATTGCAAAGTTGAGTTGAAAAAGAATAAACTAGTTTTATTTAAGAAAGGACTTGTATTGCTGAAATTTCTCAGAAAGAATTTCTACGGAAAATTATCAAACGAACAGAGACGTATCATACAGTACTCACCGACAACTCTTGGGCTACTCTTGTCTGACTGAATATTGTGATTTGACCGTCACTCTTCTAATGCACCCACGGTTCAAAAATGTGGAGAGCGAATTTATTTATATATTTTGTTATTATTATTTATTTATTGCGGTAACGGGACGCAAACATACCCACCCATTCATAGTTAGGCATTCTAACCACCCACCCCCCTCCCCAAATGAATTATATGATGTAATTATGTAAATGGGCTGGATTTTCAAAGCGTTCGCTTAACATTTTTGTTTTTTCCATTTAAAGAATGGCTTTACTTTATTTTATTTTTCCTCTAGTATTCGAGATCTATGGTTGAGCGGGATGTTGATTAAGTGGGAAAGAAAGTACGTCCCTGATCTCAAGAAATGTGCCCAAGTAGAGACTACATTGACTGGCGGCAAGAGAGACGTCACATTTGACGACATGCAAGGCGTGTTTTACCTGTTACTGATGGGCTTAACGTTTGGCTTCCTAGCTGTTGTGTGTGAAAACCTACACGCCACCTACAAGGACCAGAGAAAGCTGTGCTAAATGCAAGATTAATCAGAGAAATATGACGACACTTCTTAACATCTCTAAATTTTCAAATTTAAATATCCAACGTAATAAGTACACAATTTATGAAAATCATAACATATATATAAGGTTAGAATTCTAGCTAAAACTCAATCTGGAAAAACACACCTTCGCACAAATTTGAATTTTGCTTCAACATAAATATTATCAACAAAAACCAAAAATGTTTCTTTTAGAGTATTTGTTCACTGACCAAAAGCACTGATTGGCCACACCGTAGCAGCCGCTTTAGCGAACTACTTGAGCCCTCTCACTGATTTGAAAAGAAATAAGTAGGTAGCTTGCTCTGATTGGAAGTTATTACTAATTAATGTAATACAGACAATATAACAGATTTGAGTGATCGGTGAGTTAGAATCTGCCTTTTTCATTTCACGATTTTTAGTTTGGCTGTTTTGGTGTGATGCGTGTCAGTGACCTTCAGAAACCGAATCATTTCTCGCAGTAGACCGTGTAATTTGATTATCTTGCTGCTTGAGGTCTCGCGCTTGCTAGGATCGACAATGCCAGCAAGAACCCATGAAAAGTTTATATTTGAAACGTGTAATAGTTGTCGTACAACTTACAAGAGCACGCAAAAGAAACGTTTCTATTAGCATGTACATAAAGAAATAAATTATAAGAAAGAATTAACCGGTTCGAAATACAGTTGTCATAATGCCCCATAATCAGCAATCTTTACATGTCTAGTGTATAAAGGCAACAGTAAGGAACATCATATGTATAAAACATTTCACAAACTATATACTCTCTTTTAGACGTATAGTTACAGTTATATGCTGAGATAGTGTAATAAGAAATATAACGACAGCAATCAGTAGGGATAACAAACTATGATTATAGTAATAGGGTGATCTACTATTATAAGAAATATGATAACAACAATCAGCAGGTATAATACACTATGATTACAGTGATAGGGTGATCTACTATTATAAAAAATATGATAACATAGGGTGATCTAATATTATAAGAAATATGATAACAACAATCAGTAGGTAAATTACATTATGATTACAGTGATAGGGTGATCTACTATTATAAGAAATATGATAACAACAATCAGCAGGTATAATACACTATGATTACAGTGATAGGGTGATCTACTATTATAAGAAATATGATAACAACAATCAGCAGGTATAATACACTATGATTATAGTAATAGGGTGATCTACTATTATAAGAAATATGATAACAACAATCAGTAGGTATAATACACTATGATTATAGTAATAGGGATGATCTACTATTATAAGAAATATGATAACAAGAATCAGTAGGTATAATACATCATGATTACAGTAATAGGGTGATCTACTATTATAAGAAATATGATAACAACAATCAGCAGGTATAATGCACCATGATTACAGTAATAGGGTGATCTACTATTATAAGAAATATGATAACAAGAATCAGCAGGTATAATACACTATGATTACAGTAATAGGGTGATCTACTATTATTAGAAATATGATAACAACAATCAGTAGGTATAACACATTATGGTTACGATAATAGGGTGATCTACTATAATAAATATAACAACAACAATTCGTAGGTAAACTTCAACATTTTTTTGCTAGTGACATCTGGTGAGGATCCTCAACTTTAACAGATGTGTACTACTCCAATATACCTTGGTTCTATATGTAACAATATTTTCAGGGTAGACTTGAAGCCGTTAAAAGAAATTCAGATTCGATAGTCACTGACGTCTGTACTTAGCACCATATGAGACCATGCTAAAAATTATGTAATTAAACATTTTCAATTTTTATTGCACTCTTGTACATAATTTAAAAAAGCAATTAATAAAGTAGCCAGCAACAAAGAAATCTTTCCTATTCAATTTCTTTATCTGTGTCCCTCTCTTTGCAGACAGGTCGTATCTTCAAAAACTAAACAGACGACGTTTATAAACACGACAAAGTATGTATGGATATAAAATATGAGCCAACTAATTCCGGAAACAACATAATATAGCTTAAATATAGTCCAAGTGTTACTTGTTTAATGGCTATATATGAGTGTAGTTCTAACAGTTTCAGGTTGTTCTTCTTTTTTAAAATATTCAGAACTCAGCACCTACTAGTAGAGATTTAAGAACTCGGTGCCTATTGGTTGCGATTTCGGAACTTAGCGTTTATTGGTTGGGAGTTCAGAATTCTGTGCCTATTGAGTAGAAGTTTTTGGAACAATTTCTGTTTTAGTTTTACAATTTGCATCTATTTCACGAAAAATTCTTAACAAATAGCAACTAAAAGTAAATTTCATATTGACCTTTTTTTGGTGAAACTACCTGTCCTTGAATGCTCTTATCTCTGTCAGAAGTATGAAACCAATTCAATACACGGTTTTTGAATATGTTCTAAGGAAAAAGTAACCAAAATCTGCAACACTGCAGAGAAAGGAGGAGTGAAGTTTAACCACAGCAGTAGGAAGGATTAGCTCCAAACGTGATGTGCACAAATCACTGTTAGGCTACATCTGCAAAAAAAAACAAAAAAAACTTACATCTGTGAGAAACCTTTTTTCTATGTTATGCCATCATATTCCTAGTAAATAGTCCACTTCATTTGGCCAGCGTCTTTAATTGAGAAGTAACTTGGAATACTGTCATTAGGCGGAGGCAAAGGAAAATTTGTCATTTAAATAATTGTTTTTCTTTTGGTGGGTGGGTATCACACCAAACTAAAGCCTAGGTGCATAAAGTACTTGGTCTTCTACTAAAAGTTGTGGTAACACAACGATCCCATCAACACCCACGAATGAACGTCTTATAATGCGATTGTGAAGAGCCTAGTATATGGAGTACATCTTAACTAGCGATATACTTTTTTGTTAAAGTTTTCTTAAACAAGTTATTCGTTTTAGTTTAAATGTTAGCCAGAAGTTATAGATAAGTGGATGACTCCATTAACTTCTTGAGCCGCCGCCTATTTGATTATGCTATACACCTTTCATGTACTACAGAGAACGCATCAGACGGTCATGAAGATCGCAGTACAGAGATAAACAGACTATCTGTTTGTTAGTAACTTCTTTTGATGAAGGCCGAAGTATAGTGATAAAAAGACTTTGTATTTGGGGATTCAATTACGGTAATTTGTGTAATATATTTTAAATTAAAAACAAGATCAGCGTTTAAAATGCACAATAAAAGTTTTATTTGTACATTATCTCCAGCTAACCCTACATCTCTATTTAAAAAGGAAATATTTATTTTACAGCACAAAATTTCTACTGCTTCTCTAATGTTTAATTCACTTTGGTTAATAGGTTCATTTTAAGTTATTGTTTCTTGTCATTGTATTGAATGACCTGTTTCAACAAGAGGTCATGAAGATCGCAGTACAGAGATAAACAGACTATCTGTTTGTTAGTAACTTCTTTTGATGAAGGCCGAAGTATAGTGATAAAAAGACTTTGTATTTGGGGATTCAATTACGGTAATTTGTGTAATATATTTTAAATTAAAAACAAGATCAGCGTTTAAAATGCACAATAAAAGTTTTATTTGTACATTATCTCCAGCTAACCCTACATCTCTATTTAAAAAGGAAATATTTATTTTACAGCACAAAATTTCTACTGCTTCTCTAATGTTTAATTCACTTTGGTTAATAGGTTCATTTTAAGTTATTGTTTCTTGTCATTGTATTGAACGACCTGTTTCAACAAGAGGAGAAATTAGCATTTTTTGTTACGTACATAACCTTTATGTTCATTAAGACGACATTTCCAATTAGCAGATTTGATGGCAGCAATACAAGAACAGGAAAAGAAACAAGAATAACAAGAAAAGAAATAAGAAGAGAGACAACAGCAGTGGCAAGAAAACATGCAACAGTGGCAGCTCGAACAGCAAAATAAACAAGAGAGATTACAGCAGTTGGTGAAGGAAAAAGAAAAGAAATAAGAAGAGAGACTACAGCAGTGGCAAGAAAACCAGCACCAGTGGCAACTGGAACAAGAAAGGAAACAAGAAGAACTAGAAAAGAAACAAGAAGAGAGATTACAGCAGTTGTTGGAGGAAAAAGAAAAGAAACCAGAAGAACGAGAAAAGAAACAAGAAGAAAGGTTACAGCAGTTGTTGGAGGAAAAAGAAAAGAAACAAGAAGAGCGATTACAGCAATTGTTGGAGGAAAAAGAAAAGAAAC
>NW_013669473.1:35551-37180 GCF_000517525.1 Limulus polyphemus
TCCTCGATACAAACTTTCAGTACACAGTAGTTCCACAATCGGTACGTTTCTCGTCACTCTAAACTTAACAACTTTTATAATACATGATATAAATCACAGCTATTCACAATCTCGATAATTTCGCTCTCGACGAGTGCAAAACACACACTTTACAGCTCACTAGCTCGAAACTAACAGAATCATAAGTTACACAGAACTCAAAGTAACTACTGCTGTCTCTTCATTTATATCCCCACTGGCTTTCCCTGTCAGGCTTATATACTAACGAAGAGGGCACCTCGAACACACTCGGACTTCCCAGATCATTCGAGAAACTCATCACGCATGCTACCAGTGCCAAACGCACTAGCAGTGTCACATGACTGAACTGTAGTAACACTGTCCCTTCTTTAGTATTGTTCGTCCTGAACAATAGCCACTTACATTAAACCAATACATAAATAACAATAACTTTATGAAATGTACAGAATTTACAAACAAAACTAAAATACAACAAAGTATCTTAATTTTACAGGACGCTTCTTCTTTCATACTGGTCTCTGTTTCATTGGCTTCTGCTTCACGTGGGGTTCATTTGCTCCATCAGGAAATGTCCCATTATCGGTAGCAGTCACATTAGTGGTAGTAACTTCATTAATGGCTTCACTGTTTTCCCTATCAAAACCGGGTAGTTTCTTCTTCAACAGTGGCTTTTTCAGATGTCACGTCTTCAGTAGCGTCATTTGTTCTGTTGTTCATTTCATTCCAACTGAAATGTTCTGGGCAAGATAACGCCAAAGCCTGTTGGCATGCACCATCTTTGGCTTACCTCCTGACCACATTTTATTCAAAAAGTCACGCCTGATAGACGATCCACTATGTCATATGGGCCTCCCCATAGAGAAGACAACTTAGGAGACTTCCCTTTGGTTTTCCTGGGATGATTCAATCACACCTTGTCTCCGGGTACAAATCTCACTTCAGTAGATTTATTATCATAACATAGCTTTGTGGAATCAGCAGACGTTTTTATGTTTGAACACACTTGATGATGAATATCCTCCATCCTTTCAGATAACACTTTCACGAACTGTGGCATATTTTCAGGCAACTCTTTGAAAGGTGGGCGTCCTGTTATCAGGTCCACTGGCAACCATAGTTCCTGACCAAACATCGGCTTTGCTGGAGTGTATCCAGTGGCTTCATGCTCTATAGGCCATCAACAGTGGAGGGAGTAAGACATCCCAGTCATCTTGGCGGGTATTACAAAACTTTGCCAATTCCTGTCCCAGTGTCCAATTGTACTTTTCTACCACCCCATCAGACTGTGGGTGAAGTGGCATTGTCCTGGTCTTTCGGATGCCAAACAATTTGCAGCATTCATGGAACACAGCTTATTCAAAGTTACGGCCTTGAGCTGAATGTAGTTTGTATGGCATACCAAATCTGAAGAAGAAATCACTAATAGCTGAAGCTACAGTTGTAGCTTCCTGATTTAATATTGCATATGCCTCAGGCCATTTGGTGAAATAATCCATCACCACACAAATGTACCCATTTCCAGCACGAGTTTGGGGCAAAGGACCAGAAATGTCAACAGCTACTCTCTCCATTGGTGCGCCAACTTTATATAACTTCATTGGAGCACGT
>NW_013669473.1:37445-45442 GCF_000517525.1 Limulus polyphemus
CAACACATGTTCGTTTACACCCACTGTCTGAGACAACACTCCTCCAATTCCAGCATTACTAGCATCATAATCCAGTATGTATGGCAGTGATGGATTTTGAAGCTTTAAAAGCATGCTGGCAAGAAACTTTCCATTCAAACTACTGGCCTTTTTTGTCAAATCATATAGTGGAGCAGCTATAGTTGCAAAGTACTTCACAAACTTCGAGTAATAGGTACAGAGTACCAAGAAACTTCTTAATTCTCCCACAATGTCTGGTGTTGGCCAATCACGCACTGCTTTCACTTTGTCAGGATCAGTTTGCACACCATGCTTACTTACAATGTGACCCAAGTAAAGCACCTCTTTCTGGAACAAGTGGCATTTCTTGGGATGGAGTTTGAGGTTTTCTGCTTTCAAATGCTTGAATACTTCCACATCAAATATTGCTGCAAACACAATGACATCATCCAGGTACACTAGGGCTACCCTCCATTGTAGGCCTTCCAATACATCAGCCTTTCAAATGTTGCTGGAGCATTGCTAAGCCCGAATGGCATCACACAGTATTGCCAGAGACCTTGGCCATAACAAAATGCAGTCTTGGATTTATCTTCTTCAGCCATTTTCACTTGATGGAAACCCGACTTTAGGTCCAGAGTTGAAAACCACCTGGCTCCACTTAAGGCATCAAGAGTATCATAAATTATTTTCGGTTATACTGTTAAAAGCCTTGAAGTCCACACAGCAACATTGGGTCCCATCCTTCTTCTGGACTAACACAACGGGAGCTGACCAGGGATTTCCCCAATCATTCGAGAAACTCATCACGCACCTTACCAACGCCAAACACGCCAGCAGCGTCGCGTGACTTCTGCTGTGGTAACACTACTAATACCTACCAGGTAGTTTGGTTTAGCTAGAATGTATCTGGTGTTTAAAAGTTCACATTGAACTATTGATTAGGCCTAACAATAACTTATCTGGTAGGTTGACTGGTTCAGTTGAGGTCTGTATTATATTTAATGTTTACCTACATGTTCTGATTAATACAGCAACACCTGTCTAGTATTTTGACTGCTCACACAAGGTCTGTACAACATTTAAAAGTTTACCTATAAGTACTGATGAGGACAATATCTATCTAGTAGTTCGACTGGTTCAGCTGACATCAGTGCATTGTCTAACGTCTACCTATATCTCGTCTTGTACTAAAACTACGTTTCCCTAGTAGAGTATGACTGGTCCTGCTAAGATCTGTATAGTGTTTAACATTTACATAAGTATACTAGTTAGTACTAATAATACTTTTTCCTGGTAGTGTGAATATTTCCGCTAAGGTCTGTATAGTTTAATCTTTACCTACATGTACTAGTCAGTACTAACAGCACCTGTCTGGTAGTTTGAATAATTCAGTCTAAATCTGTACAGTGTTTAATGCTAACTTGTATGTATTAGATGGTACAAACAATACCTGACTACCTGATATCTTGTCTGGTTCCCCTAAGGTCTGTACAGTGTTTAATTTCAAACTACATATATTGTATAAAACTAAAAATACCTGCTAGGTAGTTTCACCGATTCAGCTAAGGTCTGGACAGCGTTTACTGTTAACCTACATTTACTGGTTAGCAGTAAGGACACTTGCTTTGTTCGACTAAGATCTGATCAGTGGATAATGTTTACCTACAAGTATTTCTTAGCACTAACAATAACCACCTCTCTAGTTTTTTGAATGGATCAATTAAAATCTTCACAGTTATTAAGATTGGAGGACACTTGTGTAAATTTTCACACAGATGTATTAAAGAAATAAAGCCAATGTTTAATAGCACCAGTCTCAACATACAATAAAAATTGTTTTACTTAATAATTTTACAGTATAAAGATAAAACATTGTGATACTGGGAACAGTCTCATACACTCTATGTTTTGACATCTTACTTTGTCATCAACAGGAATGCAATATTTTGCACTAGTTAAGACATATATACAATTTCAAAAATTACATGATCAAATTTACATACAATTTAGCTTAAAGAATTTCATGCCATATATTAACAACATTTTCCTCTTCTCCTTCGTCTTTATTCAATACTTTAAAATTATTTTTATTACATTTGATTACCTCAATAGCTTCATAGACATTATTACCATTGACGTTTGCAGGTTGTGCTACAATAACAGTTCCCATTAAATAGTGTTTAGTTTCATTACTATGTTCAGCTGAAAGTGAGATTTTTGTATTATTATTATTAACATTTCTTTTGTGTGTTAATTTATTCTGTATTTTAAATTTCTTCTAATTTGTACTATATAAATATTTCCACATTAGCATGTTATTTTATATATTTCAGTTTTTTCCATTAAATCAATTTTATCTTCAGTTATATTAAGAATCTTGTTCACCAGCCTACATATCAGGGAGATATTTGTTGTTTTTTAAACTACTGCATTATTTTATAAGGTAACCCAGGTATAAATGGTAATACAAGTCTTTCTTTCCTAATTTATTTTCAGCAAATGATTTTAACTTAATATTTTTATTCCCCTTTTTAATTTCTTGACAGCTCTGTCAATAATATCAGGATTAAAGCCTTTTTCTACATACTTTATTAATAATAACTTGTTGTTAATATCTTTCTGGTTATAACATAATTTTAAAATTCTATTCACCTAGGAATAAAATAGCAATGATTTTTGAGAATTAATGTGACATGATTTTTGACATGAGAGCATGATTACCGAGAATGATTTTTGGTAAATAGCATTTTCCACTTATCCCTTATTTTTACTTACTAAAACATCCAAAAAAGGTAAACAGTTATAGTTCTCAACTTCCTATGTAAATTTAATAGAATTGTCAATTAAGGTAATTAGCAAAATCAATTAAGTTCTTTTTACCATGATGCCATATTAAAAATGTGACATTAACATAACTTAACCAAATTTCTGGTTTCTTTTTTGCTTTTCTTAATGCTTCCAATTCAAAACTGTCCATTAGTAAATCACATAATAACAGAGATGGAGAACCCATAGCTAAACCATCATTCTGCTTATTGATCATATAATAAAGGAGATAATGAAGAACCCATAGTTACACTTTCATTCTGTTTATAAATCACATAATAATGGAGATGATGCAGAACCCCATACCTAAGCCTTTACTCTATTTATAAACTTTAATTTTAATATGAAAATGAATTTTTAACACATGGTTCTACCAGGTTAATCATATCCATTAGTTCTAAAGCTGAATTCTCATTTTCATTTAATTTATTCTCAAAACATGCAAAGTCTGATATAATATTACAATAATATAATTTTTATCAACAAATTATTGGCTGTATAATTATTTCTATCCCTTAAAAATGATAACTTTTTTGATATGAACTTTCCTACGTTGTTTATGGAATTCAGAATATTAGATATATTGTGTCTAAAACTGTTCCCAATCTTATGGACTTTAGATAAAGCATATAATCTAGGTAATATAGTTAACTGGAATTAAACCTTGCTTTTCTTGAGGTGTTAAGACTGTACAGTTTTAACTTTATTTTACCATTATATGCAGTTTATGGGATTGATTTTTATATTCTTATACAGACCTTCCTTCAGTAATTCTTCCATTTTTGAAATCTTAACATTCTCTATTAAGTACAGTCTGACCACGCATCAGTATTACAAATAACCACATCTTATTCTTTCAGACTCTTTAAAATTTCAGTATATTATTATTATTATTTGTAAATTTAAAATTCTTAAATAAATTACAACATTCACTTAATATAATGTGAGCTTTATCAACATTTTTGAAACTTTCTTTAAAATTAGTATCAAATTCTGTTATAATGTCACCTTTGTAAAATTTTTAGGGCCAAATGAAAAATTTAAATCTATTTACAACATTCAGTTACTTATCATTTATGTTTAAATCTGATTTATTTTTAACTTTAGGCTTGTTTTAAAAACTTATTATACCTCTCTGGTAAAGGATCAAGTGTGTACTGTTTTCAGTTTTCTTTTTGTATTTTCCAATGATTTTAATTTTTTTGTCCAATGTAATCTTACATCTATCAATGTTTTTCTATGTTCTTACCCATTTCTTTCTGTCTCACCCTGTCTAATCTAACTTCATTTCTTTCGATGAAATTAGATGCAGTTGATACACTTTATTTTCTATTGGCTATGAAGCTCTTTATTTTTTTAAATTTTAATACTCAATATCTTCTCTTTAATTTTTTTCAGTTGATATTCCACTTTTGATGTTGCAATTCACTTTTACAAACCTCAGTACTATCTTATTTCTCTTGCACTTCATTAAAAATGTCAGTTGTTGTAACAAATTTTTCCCACGTGATTCTTTGTCTTATTTTATCATATATATCCCATTTTCAGATTCATAATAATGTTTGCCTACCTGTACTGCTTAGTACTAACAATACTTGTATGCATGTTACTTTGATTGGTTCAGCTAAGGTCTTTAAAGTGTTTATAGTTTACCTACAAGTATTGGCTACTACTAACAATACCTGTCTGCCCCTGGTAGTTTTACTGGTTCAGCTACAGTCTGTACAGTGTTTTATGTTTTACCTATATGTAATGGCCATTAATAACAACACCTATCTGCCTGGTAATTTGACTGGTTAGTATTAGCAACATCTGTGTACTTGGTACTTTAACTGGTTCAGCTAAGGTCTGTACGGTGTTTAATGTTTACCTATATGTACTAGTTGGTATTAACAACACCCACCTGCCTAGTAGTTGGACAGGTTCAGCTAAGGTCTGTACAGTGTTTAATGTTTACCTACAAATATTTATCAGAACTTAAAATACCCATCTCCCTGGTAGTTTGACTGGATCAACTAACCCTATACAAAGTTTAATTTTTACCTCTGTGTAGTGGTTAGTAATAACAACACCTGTCTAGTAGTTTAATTGATTCTGCTAAGGGCTATACAGTGTTTAATGTTTACTTATTTGTAAAATTTAGCATTAACAGCACCTGTCTTGGAATTTGACTGGTTGAGCTAATATCTATACAGTGTTTAATGTTAATCTACATGTACTGGTTAATACTAATAATGTCTGTTTGACTGGTAGAGCTAAAGTCTATAGTGTTTAATCTTTATCTACCTGGTTTCCAAATTGTATCACAGCAATTTGCTAGGGGTGTTGCAAGAGTTTCATCAAATGAAGGCCAATTTAGAACGAAAAAAAAACTACATAAAATAATGCATGTGGCATCAGGGGTGTCATACAAATCAAAGTAAATGAGCTAGGGTGTTGTCAGTGAAAAAAGTTTGGAATCCACTGGCCTAGAACTAAGAATGCTTGTCTGTCTGAGAGTTTGAAAGGTTAAGCTAAAGACTGTACAGTTTTTAACCGTCTTGCTAAGAACAGGTCAAAAAGTGCATGTCACAATGTTTTAAAAAGTTATTTTCAAGATTTAATTAAGCAAATTCATTATCACTGTACATCAATAAAATTGGCATCAAAACATAGTTTATAATTCAAATTTTAATATTATATATATATAAAAATATATATGTGTGTTAATTTCTTAATTTGAAAGAAAATATAAATATGCTTAATATCTTTTTTTTTTGTGTCATATGGCACATCGTCTTGTGTTATTGCTCAATTTACACCTACTATACAACATTTATAGTAGTTAACAAATTAGAAACTCAAGTCTCAGACACCAACAAGTTAGAATACAAAATAAGAACCTCCTACCTTTTTGATTTACTGATATATCAATATATTTAGCAAACCTACCAGGGTGGTCCCTCCCACTATTCCATTCTTTTGAAACCTATTGTCTACTCATGCCTACTTCTCTTAAGTACATACTTATAACCAACGGAAAGAGTGCATTCCAAGCTTTGAAAAGTTTACAATAATTTGTAATTGGCTTGAAGGGGAAAGCTGAAGTGTTACTGGAAATGTTGAAGTCGATTTACTAAGTTGTTGCTCTGAACAGAAATGAGATTTTTTAACTTGCATATAGCTTAGTTAAAAAGCCAGATAAGTAACAGTGATTTTATGTGTAGCAGTATAGTAATTTGATAATTTTTTTTGTTTTCTGAAATGTACAAAAATTAAGTTTTCTTCCCTTTCCACTTGAGAGAATAAATGAGGCTTACAGCAAGGCTTAACATATAAGACATGCGAGCAGAAATCAATTTCATAACATCGTAAATACTAGAAATCAATGTTTTTATAAATATTTTTAATTTATTGTTCTATGTTTTAAGAAAAATATCTAATAAATTAAGTATTTATGAATATATAACAATAATATCTTTACCTGTTCATAAGCACTTATATACTTTGTATACTTATACTGCAAAATTCCAACCACTACGCAAGGATAACTAATATCCAAATACCTACAATGTTTACTGGATTGGCCCGGACTTTGTACACAGCTATGTCATAGACATTTTCTCACACTTTTATTCACTTAGATGATTCTTGTTGCAACCACTGTACTATAAACAAGCTGATAAATCCTCGGCCACTGTGTTCTCAAAGCCAGGATTACGATACTCTGTGGAAAACATCTGCTTATTGCGCCACATATGCTTGTCTGCTATCAACAGTGTCGTACTACAGTGTCATGTAAACAGTCTTGTGGTAGGAGTGATGATTCATTACTTTACACAGGTTTCTACTTCAGTCACTAATAGTAAAACAAACTTAGGAAATAGATGTGAAAAAGTTACATATAGAAACTCTCAGAAGTACATTGTCAATATCAAAAAGGATAGAACAGCACTACGCATGTTATTTCACACTTTTCAACCTTTTTTTTTCATAATATTTTGATGATTTCTCAGAATCAAGTATAGTGTTAAGGTAGAGAAAATAACAGATAAAATATAAAGTTTTATGGTGGTTATGAGGTTGGTCAAATTAACCAAATGCATAAAGAGTTATGGTAGAGAAAATAACATGAAATATAAAGTTGTAGAGAAATAAATGTTTGATAATTAATTAGAAGGATTTCAAGACTAAGTAAATGAAATTTGAAAATTACTTTGCATTCAGAACAATCATCACTCTGACTTGATATGTTCACAGACAAATTTTTAGTAAACTAATTAACATTTTGGATTTTGTAGTGTTTACTGAAAGCTTTAAAAATTTTATGAAGATACAAAAAACAAGTTAAAGTATGGAAACTTTGAAGGTTACTTTGAGGTCATTAAGTTGATGCAATCCACCAAAGCAGTTGTGAGAGGGTTAATGTTTACCTACCTGTAATGCCTAGTACTAACAATACCCGTCTCCCTAGTAGTCTGAGTCAGCTAAGGCATGTACATTGTTTAATGTTTACCTACATGTTTCACTGGTTTAGCTAAAATCTATAGAGTATCTAATGTTTATCTACATCAATTGGTTAGTATTAACAACACCTGTCTGTCTGATAGTTTGACTGGTTCAGATAAGATCTGTACAGTGTATAAATCTTTATTTACATGTACCACCTATATCTAATAATACCTACTTGTATCATAGTTTTATTGGTACATGTAAGGTTTGTAATGTGTTTAATGTTTATCTACATGTACTGATTATTACTACCAACACCTGTCTGCCTACTAGTGTGACTGGTTTAGCTAAGGTCTGTACAGTGTTTAATGTTTACCTATATGTACTAGCAATACCCCTCTCCCTGGTAGTTTGAATGGCAGAGCTAAATTTTGTAAAGTGTTTAATTGTTACCTATATGCACTGGTTAGTAATAATAATAATACCAGTCTGGTAGTTTGACTGGTTAAGCTAAGGTCTGTACAGTGTTTAATGTTAACCTATATGTACTAGTTAGTACTAATAACACCTGCTAGCAGTGGCGTAGCAAGAGGACGCAGGTGTGACGGGGCGTAAAATTTCCTCTGGCCTATAATGCTTATTAAGAAATAATTAAGCCCTCCCCTAGGATATAGCGCAACTGCCCTACGTTAAGTAAATACGACACAGTGTTAAGTTATTTGTGTGTATTACGCTTG
>NW_013669473.1:46412-51091 GCF_000517525.1 Limulus polyphemus
ACTGATTTGGTAACATGTATAATTTCATATGGTGAAGATGTTTTCCTAAATTTAAGAATTGCATTGCAGATTTTATTAACAATTGGGGTTTCTATTGCTAGTTGTGAAAGATCCTTCAGCATGCTGAAATTAATTCTGACATACTCGAGATCCTCAATGACTCAAGACCGACTTAGTAGCTTGGCAATACTAAGTATTGAAAAAGACATACTTAATACCTTAAAGCTTGATCGTTTAATTGATGCACTTGAAGCATCAAAAGCACGAAAGGTTCATATAATGTAACCATGAACACCAGAACGCTACCTGTACAAGATCTAGTTAAGTATATGTACAGTTTAGTAAAATAATAAAATTTGTAAATTTAAGTAGTATTTTATCAATCTGTTTTATAATCCATGTACACCACAAGTGACTGGCTTCTCACACAAAACACAAGTTTCAAAACTAGGGATATATAACAGAAATTTATTCTGCATGCTTGAAAGATTACCCTAGCTATGTGATTTTGAACAATACTGGATGACAAAAATATCAAAATGTTTTACAAATTAAGTAAGTACACCTAGAAGGCTATACTTCATTAGTTCCAAGTTTACAGTTGCAATATTGTGAGATGTTAAATTGTGACTTTATTTTAGGCCTGTGTAAGGTGGTAATTAATTCTTTATGTTATTGTCATTAAGTGGGTAATGAGTCACAAAAAATTTCAGAGGTGGGGGTGCCAAAAGTGTCTTTGCCCCCGGGTTCTGAGAACTCTTGCTACGCCACTGCCGTCCAGACTATTAATTCGACTAGTTCAGCTGAGGTCGTACAATGTTATATGTTTACCTACATGTACTGATTAGTACTAATAATGCATATTTGCTTTGTAGTTTGACTGGTTCAGCCAAGATCTTTGTAGTGTTTAATGTTTACCTCCATGTATGAGTTAGTATAGAACTTGTTTGCCTGGTAGTTTGGCTGGTTCAGTTAAGGTCTATACAATGTTTAATGTCTACCTACATGTTCTTGCAGATGACAGAGAAGCATTTACTTGTGATGAAAAGTTTTACCTATTATACAATACAACAAAACATGACCAAGAAGGCTTTGACTGTAAAAGGATAATGAAGAAAGTGAAGAGTTTGGAATTTGGAAAGTTTTTTATAAATCACATGATGTATTATAAATGAAGGAGTATCAGTATAAAACAGACCTTAAGTCAGAAAATTACAAAACAAGACAGAATAAAATTGAACTAAGTAAGTATGACAAGGATTGATATTGAATTGTGAAACCTTGAAAAAATTGTGAAATTCTACTATGAACAGGAAATAGAGTATCACTACAAAAGCAACCTCAGGTCAATTACTCAAAAATTAATCAGTTTTATCAGTAAATAAAAGTAAGCACAACCAAAAATTGTACATTAAACTGAAAAGTACAAAACCTAAGTTTTATCCTTCATACACAGACACAGGGTTAGTGAAATTTCTCCTCTTGTATGAGATCAGTGCCTAAAAACCTTAACAATTTAGTAATGACCATATTAGTTTACAATAAAATATTAAGAGGCCCATTGAATCAAACTAAAATATCTCTCAAAGTTTGAAGTCACTGTGTGAAATACTTGAAGTGGTTTTGTTTCTGCACTGCTAAAATTTAAAACCTGGTAGTTTTGAAATATACATGGGCAAAGCTTGCACTTGTTAATATCATACATTCCCAGTTTGCCCCTGAAGAAGAAAGGTCCACCTTTCGAAAGTGCTTGGGTTATAGGGTTTTTATTCACTTCCATAAGTCAAGGAGAGAGTTATGTATTATAATGCAACAAATATATACATATAAATCAAAAATGATATGTAATAATAAAATTTTTTGTTAGTGATTTATAAACTGAGTAATAATTGTTAAGGAGAAAAAAGAACACAGCACTCAGTAACTAAGTTATCTCATGTAAACAATGAACAAAACAACAAACTTAACATTCACTTGGAAAAAAAAAAAAAGACAAAGGGTATTCTCAAACAATTAGAAGTAATATCAATATTAATCATTACAAAGTTATTTCTCATTCTCATAAATACTAAAAAAAAAAAAAAAGAGTTAAACAAATCTGTATTAAAACAGCAAACAATATCCTTAACCAGGCATCTTAGAATAATGCCAGCTACCACTTACTTAAGTTTTTCATGAAGGTTGATATTTATGAATAACATGGTTAGAAAATTTGTAAATTAAATAGCAAGCACAATTCATGCCTGCATTGAATATAAAGACTTTTCATGACAAACAGAAAGTTTTCAATGTAAAAACCGAATGCTCATTTTCTCTTCAACATCAGTTCTTTCCAAAGTAGCACAGAATTCTTCAAAGGAAATCATTTGGTCTCCATCTGTGTCTGCCTCCATGATAGTCCGATCAGCAATGCTTGCCAGCTGTAATTGATTTAAAAAGAAAGTTTACTTTTTTAGATTTTTCAAAATTTCATAGATCCAATATGTTCATAGTGATAGTGACAATTAAAATTAATTAAAATAGGGCTCATTCCTTTGGACGTCTGTGTATGTATCCTCTACCATACACTGGACTAGTTAACTCAGTGTATTTAGTCAAATGAAAACTAAACCTATAGATAAAGTGGAACGTAAGCATGATTTCATCAATTAAATGGACATTTCTAGACAATAGTTTAGCTTTCAAAAAATTTAAGTTATCATAGAACCTACACATGAATGTTAAAGCTTCCAATATAATGTAAAAAAAAATTTAAAGCTTACCTATTAATCTTAAAGTATTTCTCAAGTGATTAAAAAAGACTGGATGGGACTTAAACCTGGGGGTTCTGCTTATCAGCAGTGTTCTTACTTCCTAAGCTACAGAGGATTTTTAAACATAGTAGCTTCAATGGTTAAAGCATTGTATATCAAGGAGAGTTGCAGGTTCAAGTCCCACTAGGTCTCACTTTTTACTTCTTCCAAAAAACTTCTAATTATATGGTATGCTTATTTACAAACACCCCCAAAAAAGAAAAATATACTATACTGCAGAAAAGTAATCACAAACAGTGCGGATCACCACATACTGTACATCTGATAAAGGTTACCATTACGTTAGCATTCTTTATTGTAAATAAAATCTTTCATTTTAACAAAATAATTATATTAAATACATCTGGATATAGAGTATATGTAATTAATTTCTTGAAATCTAACCTACGTTTATGAAAAAAGTTCTTTAATTATAAAGGTTTAACATATTTTTGGAAATATTATGTACAAAATATTTTAAACTAAATCCAAAAGAATTATACAGAACTTTGTTAAAAAACAGATGCAGTAAAGATTATGCAGAAAAGTTGTTTGTTTGTTTGTTGGTAAGCTCAAAGCTACACAATGGGCTATTTGTGCTAGCTTTGCCCATCCCAGGTATTGAAACCTGATTTTTAGTGTTATAAGCCCCATGACTTCTCACTGAGCCACAGCGAAGAGGCATGTTAGTTAGAAAAACAGATATTAAAACATATCTTTACTGTTCCATCCCCTAAAATAAATTAAAATAATTTTAAAAAAATCTTAAAGCCAGCCCTTATCATTCATATACTTAAGCTTTTTCTTAAACTCACTTAAATTTACTGCCTCTACAACATCTGAAAGCAACCCATTCCAAAGGCCAACTACCCTGTTAGAGAAATGAAACTGTCTTACCTGAAGATGACTACTACCTTGCCAAGATTTATATTTGTGTCCCCTAATTCTACTATTCTTACTGTTAAATATGAAAAAAGATGATGCATCAACACTGTCAATTCTCTTTACAATCATAAACACCTCAATCACCTCTTCTTTTTTCAAGAAAAAACAATTTGAGAGATTTCAGCCTCTCCTCGTAGCATAACCCCTCCATCCCAGGCACCATTCTAGTAACCCTTCACTGAACCCTTTCCAACAATCCAATGTCTTTTCTAAGGTAAGGAGCCCAAAGATTGAACACAATATTCCAAATGTGGCCTAACCAGTGACCTGTACATCGAAATTATAACCTCTTTAGACTTATATTCAATATTTCTGTAGATACAACCTAAAATCCTATTTGTCCTGCTTGGATGGCTTTAGAGACTGATCAACTATTACACCAAGATCCCTTTCTTTCGTAACACTATTAAGGTTATTCCCATCCAAATTATACTTATAATTCAAATTATGATAACCCCCATGCATTATCTTGCATTTATTATAATTAAAACTCATCTGCCATTTATTTGCCCAACTCACTAAATGATCTAAATCCTTTTGTAAATCAGCAGCATCCTCTTCATAGCTAGAAACATCCAAGACCTTAATATCATCAGCAAATTTAAGTAATTTATTGACTATTCCTTCATCTATGTTGTTGATGTAAATCAAAAGGAGCAAAGGTCCTAAGATTGAGCCCTGAGCCTACTTGTGACATTAATCCAGTTTGACTGAACTCTATTTGTAACAACCCTCTGCTTTCTTCCATCCAGCCACTGTTTTAACTAATTTGCTAACTTATCCCCCACACCTATAGAGATAATTTTTTTACAAGCCTTTTATGTGACACCTTGTCAAATGTTTTCTGAAAATCCAGATACACCAAATCATATAACATACTCTCATCTACATAAACGGTAACCTTTTCAAAGAATGTCAAAAGATTCGTAAGGCAAGATTTTC
>NW_013669473.1:51508-70307 GCF_000517525.1 Limulus polyphemus
AGGAGCCTTACCATTTTTTAAACTTCCCAATTTTTTCTTAACCAGCTCAGAATTAATGCAGTCATCTTATTTGAACTTCTAACTGAAGTTACACCTACCAATCAGTAAGATTTAAGTGGGAAAAGTTGCTTAGTTTGGAGGTTATCCTGACCTCAAGCTGTATGTAACATGAATACTAAGGTTACATTTATCAATGAAAAGTTTTATTTTTGAAGGTTCTTCTGACCTTCATCTGTATATAACATAAACAGTAAATTTGATGGCAATCCATCTCCAAACATAGACAGTAACTTTATATTGATAGGTAAAGATTTTTTTACTTTAGGAGATTCTAGTTTTATGCAACATGGGTAATAAGGTTACATTTATAGTTGAAAAGTACTTAGTTTTGGATGTTCTTCTGACCTTTATGGGTGAAAAGTTCCTTAAATAGGAGATCTTCCTCACCTCCAGCTGAATGTAACATGTACATTAAGGTTATGGAAAGTTTCTTAGACATGCAGAGTAGTGTTTACCAGCTTGCCTTAGTTTGGGAAGATTCATCTAAACTTACTTGTTCTTCAGATATATTGGCTCCCACCATCATGTGCAGAACAGCAAGGAGTTCATCTCTAGAAATCTTGTTATCGTCATCTAAGTCATACATACGGAAAGCAACTGTAACACAAAAACAATACAAAATTTATTAAATATACATTTCATGATATGCAAGTAAAAAGTGCATATAAAAACAAACTTGATTTGATGCATCTAAAAATACACAGTTAAATACACGTAAAATAAAGTTCAATAAATTCTGTTCACTTTCTTCTATAGTCATTCATCTGCATCAACTGTATTAAATAATCAAAAATGTGTAATTTTACAATCTACAAAAGATGTCTATATTCTTTTCTGTCATGTCTTTACATGTTATTTAACTAAGATGTATATTTTTAATAGATATATTAGAATTTACACTTTCTTTTTATAAAGTGGACATGCTGCACACAATACAATAGTTTAATGATACTTCCTTTACATATTTTATATCTTTGGTACATATAGTTTACAGTTCTTCATATCTTTGCTAACACTATAAAATAAATTTATAGCTAAAAAATACAGAGGTTAAATACTTTATATTAAAATGATTTTGGAGCTTCATTACGTCTATAGTCTGTGTTGCCATATTCAGTCATGATCTATCTGATGACCATGTATCTTGATAATAATCCTGTAGCATAGTTTCTACTGCAAGAGGTTTTGCCGTAAGACTGTCATGTTCAAAACACCCTCTTCATCCCTGAAGCTTTCCATAATTCTTCAAGTGAGTGATTACAACAGCTTCATAGTACTTGTTTCAAATGTTTGATCACACAAAAATATATAGGTGCTGTGTCTGGTGGCTTTATTACTAAGTCCTTGTAAGGAACAGCATCAATACATATTTCATTTTCTAGCTGCTTGAGATATACAATAGTTGAATGGATATGTTGTGAAAGTAACTTCTGTATAGGTGACTTTTTATGCTTTTACAGATGCAAATTCTGTTGCATAATTTTGGCTAGGTTACACGTATGGCTTTATATACTAAATTTTGTGTTTGCAGATTTTCGCTTGTAACAAGATGCTGCTCTTTGCTTACCATAGCAAGGGTATGAATTGTAGCAGGTCATTTTCTGGATGGTCTTGTTGCCCCAAGTTCATCCATATTTCTTTGTTTTCCAATGCTATTAAGTACAAAAGTTTTCCCAGTCTTGGAATTCTAAACCTTCAATCTAAACACATCTTCATAATACGAGTATACTAATATTTTGTACTTGAAAGAGTTATTAATAACATCTTCTTAACAACACTCACTCTTCATACTATCTATGAAATATCAAACAATGACAAAATGTAGATCTGAAACTTATTGTTCCACTGCGACTTTATATAGGTTGTTATTATGTGGTTTGCTGATTATTGTAATATAACTTACTCAATCCTTTATATTTAGTAAGTTTGTGCTAAGTTTAATGTAAGTTGTTTAAGTGTTTCCTTTGTGAGAATAATTGGGAAAGGTTAATAAAAGCATAATTTCAATAACTTGTGTTAAATAAAAATAATTCCTGGAAAATTAACAAGCTGGTTTTCATGTCCTTCATATTTCTAAGTTTCAGCCACTCTCTATTCTATTCCTAGCTAACTAACCTTGATCTACTCCACTGCCTAGATTGTGAATGAAAGTAAAATGTGCAAAAATACCATACAAAGTTGTAACCCAATTTAATGACAAGATGTTAACCGCAAGTGAAGTATAATTGTTAAACAAGTAAATTATAATTGTAGATGAAGCCTTTATTCTCTACTCTAATCTTCTGTTTTAGAAACATATATTAAAACATGTTTGAAATATTACAATATTAGTAACCTAGATAATCATAGCCTGCCAAAAAAACTTATCATAACAAAACATATTTCAAGGTTCACCTGGTTATTGTATAATAACCTCAATAGGTAAGAAAGCATTCAAGCAAAATGTATACATCATGCATTAATAATCCATGTAGAAAAATACAATTAACTATTAAATCAACAGTTGGTGTTGCTAAAAACAAGAAGTTTCAAATTTATCATTTCAAGACATCACTGGTTGTAAGTACTTAATGAGTAATTACTTGTACTACTATATACTTCTGTAGCCTAAAATACTTTCATTCTAAATGAAGTTGATCAGCAACTTACATCTTAACTTTTCTTCACGACTGTTAAACTTGTTCTCCCTATTTTTCTTGAGTGGCCTAAATCGAGACAGCACATGCATAAACTGTCTGAAATTGATGCGATCATCATGTGCATCAGTAAAAAATGCATGTACTATTCGATCACCCAGAGGATTAATTGCTAGTTCTGGGATTCTGAGGAAATCTTCTCGACTGTAAAAGATGGTGAAATCAATCAACCAGGAAAAACTACATCATAGCTTTGTATTGTTTATAAAATATATTAAACAAATACATTAATTTTTGTAATAGATATGAAAATAAGTGATCCTAACGTAATAATTTACAAAGAACCACATTCTAACACTGGCAAAAACTAACATTTTGATATTTTCATTTCCTAATAATATAGAAACAACAAAGCAGATATGGTTGATATAAATCAAATGAAGAACTAAATGAGGCAATCTCAAAACATAACTATTGTTTAAAACTCTATTAAAAGTTCCTGTATTGATAATTACTGGTAAAACTGATAGCCTGCTGAGAAAAGTTAACAGTTTAATTACCTGAAAATGTATTTCCAATATATATTTACCTCTCTGCATGCAGTAGCTACTCCTCATGTCTGCCTCTGAGATTTTGTGCAGGCCACTAGCCTGAGCTATCTCCCACAGTTTATGACGTGAACTGTGCTTGTGCCTGATGTGATCATCATGTGACAATAGCCCTCTACCAATAGGAGGGTGATACTCTTCTATGCACAGTAGATTCCCCGTAAGCAATTGCACTCAAAATGAACTTTATTTTAAAAGGAGGCAAGAATAATGTGCATTGATAGTGGGGAGGAAACTGGGAAGGTAAGTATCTATTGAAAATGCATTTTCAGGTACACAATAACTAGAATCCCACATTGATGTGATTGTGAAATCCTAGATAAGCTCCCTTTGGAGAAAATGACTGAATGGGAAAGCCCAAGGGGTGTGACATCCTGTTGTGGGGACTTATTAGAGGGTGAAGAGATGTAAATTCAGTTGAGGGTGGGCAGAAGTGGGATGCTGACAATAATGTTGGCATGATCTAACCACCAAGACAGGTCCTTGAGAAGAGAAGGTGTTAGCATCAAAAAAGAGGACAGAGGGTTGTGAGAACTTTTCTATTGGTCAGTAAAAGTCCATTGAAGAAGTCTCATGCACACCCATCTGAGAGGGATGAGATGTTCCAGAGACACAAGAATCTCCAACAGAGATAGAACCTCGAGTAAAAGTATAGGAGAGGCAAGAGTTGAAGTGACTAGACACTACATGTCCCACAGACAAATTGAAAGACTCTAAGATGGACCAAGTATTGAGTCAGAGTCAGGAACAACTTAGAAAACTTGACAGCCAACCCAGATGAGCTGTCTTTTGTAAGAGAAATGATGTAGCCAAGAAGAGGTAAGGAGAAGCCAATCATCCAAGACTGTTGATGTGGTGAGCAAATACTCCCATAACTAAGATAAAGACATAAAGAACTGAAGCAATGCCAAATAATAGAGCTCAAAACTGGTACATCAAATCTAAGTGAAGAAAATGAAGGAAATAAAGTGATGATGGGGCAATCAGAATACAGAGAAAGGCATCCAAGACACTGACCTTTGTCACCCATAGTCCAGAGAAAAAGACCCAAGGAGAGGAAGGAACACCTCCAACCTCTAACTTGAACCAAGGAACCACAAGATGGTGGTTGATAGAAGAAAGGTCAAAAACAAGAATGAAACCCTATAGAGGGAAAAACAACCCTCTCAATGGCTCTCATGTCCAAGAGATCCATCACCATGGTTTGAAGATGCATAAAATGCTGAAAATCAAAAGGAGGTGGAAAAGGAACAGGAAACAAGGAAAATGTAGGAAAAGATGAGAAATGAAGAAAAGGACCACGGGTAATATCATTAATGGCCCATCAGTTGGCTACAAAAGGGGTCCAAAGGTCTTCAAACAGAAACAGATGTGTCCCTTTAAGGCCTGAGCTAACTGGCAACAATATGAGGGAGTCACCAATGGGATGTGTGATGACCAACCCAAAGGGGAGATAGACAACAATAAGCGGTTGATGGACAAAACAAAGGAAAAGATAAGGAGGTGGAAGGATTACAGGGTCAAGAAATGAAAGTGAACTCATGGAGATGCGAGAGATGAGAAACTAAAAAGGAAAACTGGTGTTTGGCAGCCTTGACTTGAGTCTTCAAGGCATTAGGAACACCCACAGAGACTTCAGGAAAAAAAAAAGGAGCCAGACAGGGGTCACAAAGGCAAAAATGGGGAAGAAAATTGTCTCATCCCAGAAGATCTGAACAACAGAGGAACCAAGTAAGCAGTGACAATGCAGAAAACAAATCCCTGGCAAAGGTACTGAAAATGATTAGCCATAGATCCTCAGAAAAAATATTGAGATCAAAGTGTAGAGCTTCAGATGGTATAGGTAATGAAGGAGAATACTAATAAAAAGATAAAGACAGGATAATTGATCACTAATGTGTGTGTTACTGAGTTAAGGAATCACCTTGAGAATTCATTGTTGTTGTAGCCAGATAAATTTTTTATAGTTAGTTATTTAGTGGCAATTTATATTTAAATCAAAGTTAAAATAAACTAAAAAGAAATGAAATAAACATAACACTGTGAAAGGCAATGCATATCTCCATATCCTTTGAAGACAGTTCTGAAGATAAAAATGAAGTTAATTTCAAGTGCAAGTGTTTATGGGGATGTACTGTGCATGGAAGATTATTGCACTCCTACTGGTGGAGGGCTATTGTTACATGATTATTACATCAAGCTATAGCATAGTTCACGTTTTAACATGTGTCTTACGTGGGAGACAGCTCAAGGCTAGTGGCATGTGCAAAATCTCAAGAGCAGACGTGTGAATAATAGCTACTGTGTGCAAAGAGGCAAGAATATTGTTTTGTAAATTATTATGAAACTACTGTAATTTTAATTAGTATAACACACATGCTTATAAGTGTACCAATACATGTACAGAAACTGTGACATAAAACTGTTCAATATAAGGAGCAGATAACTGCCTAAACAATGAAGCTTCAGAAACTATGCATGTCATGTTAAGGTTCTTAACCCATACAAATTTGAAGTTTAAAAATTCCTCGCTTGAAATGTATTTTTGAAATATTGATATCAAAGCAGAACATGCTCTGTGGTTTTCTTAAGAGATATGTAATTTGAGTAAAATTAGGTATGTGAGTAGTAATTCACAAAACTGATAAAACATTCGAAATCTGCACTATCATTATACAAAAATCAATATCAAACAAGGCATGCCTGCTCCTAATCATAAAAATATGAAACCCATATTTCCAACTCTATTATTAGCACTGGGATGACGACAAGTCACAGATTCCTAAGTAGCATCAGAAACTTATTTATAAAGGTCTTCTCTCAGATTTCCAAGTTCTTGGTCTTAGTTCTCTAAATTATATGTAAAAAATTATTTGTTTGTCATTCAAATGTGCTAAGTACAGGTTGTACAAATCCATATAACAGAACTTACTATTTTGCAACAAAATAATAGATTATTAATTGCACTGTGTATTTCAATATCAAAAGCAGGACATACATCACAATAACCAATGGCAGGATGTGCAACACCATACCCACTAGCAACACATGCATCACAATACCCAATGACAGGCAAAGAATGACAATACACCACAACAGGATGTGCACATAATACACTAGAGATGGGCAACTGTAGTACTTAGTAATCAATTAATCAACACGCTCATTAACCAGTTACATTCAATTAATCAATTAACTAAACTTGTCTAAGAATATTTTGCCACAACTTTTTTTTTAATGATAATCTGGACATTTCCTACTTCACAAATGAATCAGTCATGTTGACTATATAACATTACACAATCATTGTTTTTTAAATATGTAGTAATCCCACATGATCTTCTATAAATAAAATAAATTAATAATTAAATAATGAAAATATGTTTTACAATCACCAATAAGGGTAATAATGTTTTTATTTAAAACATACGATGATTGCAATTAGAAATATTTAAGTAGCCATTTAATCAATTTGTTTAAGTACATTGTTTGAATAAAGATATGAATTATTAGAATATTTTGTAGTCACCTCCCATACTCACTAAAAAGTAAACATATCTGATTTCATGATGATTTTATTATAAAAAATAACAGAATATAAGATACAGAAAAACATTCATGTTTACAAACATTGCAACTCAATAAAACCAAAGTATATCTAATAAAGTTCTTAAACCTACTACGTCTACTCTGCCTAAATTTCCACTGAAACAATATCTATCAAAAAGAACAATGTAATTCTAAATAAAGAACTAATCATCAAGAATATATACCTTTATTATGCCTTAAGCAACTTCCAGTCATGCGACTTCCTTGTTTCATACTGTGTATATATTTCTGTGTGAAGGTAAGCAATTTGTACCTGAAGAAGACAAAACCTCCACAAATATTGTACATTTGTTACTGTGTCAAACTTGTAATAACATTTTCTTTGCTACCCATTGAACCAATCTCTAAACTGTATATAATTACCATATCAAGATATCTGATGCCTTCTCATTGAAGAAAATTTTTGTAGCTTTCAAACACATAATTTACAATTCACAAATGAAAATAAACTGGAAAGGCACCACAACAAGGTTTCAACCAAGAATGTGCAAAAACTATGGAAAATGCTCAAAAATCAAGAAATGCATAATATATTTTCAAGAGGTGATAAGTTCTTGGCAAAAGTAGAAGGATTCCAATGAATAAACAATCGATTCCTACTACCTCGAAATGAACCTGGGACAATAGCCGAATTGGGGGAAAAGCATACAGATGCAAATTTGTCCAATCCTGATGAAATGTATCAACCTCTTAAACCTATATATTTACTCTACTATGACAAGATAGTCTAATTCTTGCTATATCCAATCATATTTAAACTTCTTTATAGTTGTTTTTATAACCGTGTTTCATTAGTAAATGATTATATCACTTGATGTGGCACCACAACAAGGTTTCAACCAAGAATGTGCAAAAACTATGGAAAATGCTCAAAAATCAAAAAAATGTATAATATATTTTCAAGGGGTGATACGTTCTTGGCAAAAATAGAAGGATTCCAATGAATAAACAATCAATTCCTACTACCTCAAAATGAGTTAGAATGAGCCACATAACATATGAGGGTCCTAACAGGACATAACAAATGATCAGGATCAGAGTGGTTATGAAGGTGAGAAATGGCAGGCAAATGAATTGGTGAGAAACTGTAAAATCCTAATTTGGTACTTGAAAAGATCATTTGGGTCGAAGAATACAAAAGAATTTGAGTAGAACTGATAGTACTGAGAATTCAAAAACCTTCCAATATTTAAAATACTGAAAAATAGTGTATAAGGATGCCTTATATAAAGCCACTGTAGACACCCCTCTCAAATACCCAAGTCAGAGAACTGGATATGGGAGATACTTTAGGATGAAGAGGGTTTAAATTCCTTTTAACACACCAGTGACGATAAGTATTCCATTTCTGTTGATAAGTGGCAGTGGTTGGCCAATGGAGAGATTTAGTTAAATACAGAGAAACTTTAGAAGTTAAACCCTTATGTTGGACAAAGGACCACATAATTTCCAAGCATGAAGACTGTGTTTCCAAACATCTGGTTGGAGAATGTCTGATCAAGATTGTCTCAACAGAGACTGCCAGTGTAGAAGAGGTATAGGTGGACATTCTTGTAGATATCAAAGAAGCAGAAGCCACATTTGAGCTGGCCAATATGGTGCAACTAAGAGAATACAGGGGGTGGAACAAACCATAGTCAGAACCTGGGACAATAGCTGAATTGGGGGAAAGCATAAAGATGCAAATCTGTTTAATCCTGACTAAATGCATCAATTGCCAATGGCCAAGGATGAGGTATTGAAGACCAAAACAACCACATTGAGAATTCCAATGAGCTGCAAAGGCATCGATCATTGGAGACCCGAACTGAAAGCAAATCTACTGAAAAACCTTGTGATGTAGTATCCATTCCGTCGGAAGAATCCGGTAGGGTCGAGACAAGTGATCTGCAATTATATTCATCACTCCTGAAACATGACATGCTAAAACACTGATATGATGAGCATGAGCCCAGTAGCGAAGATCCTAGGTATGAAAACAAAGGTCTCGAGAATGTGTGCCTCCTTGACGAGAGATCTGAGAAACCACCACGGATATGTCAGAATGTATGATGACAACTTTCCCCTCAAAAGAGACAGACCTTGAACCATAGCCCGGTGTACTCCAAGGAGTATGAGAATGTTGATATGAAGGGTAGACTCGTCTTCTGTCCATAATACCCTGGAACTCGGGACAAGGTGGTGGAATGGGTAACCCAATAGTAGTATTGTTCCAATCTAACCATCATTCAAATGTGCTCATCCCAAAGGAGTGAAAGGTTCGAGGGATGCCCATATCCCCCCAAAGAGAGAGAACAATCTGCACAATAGAAGAAAGAGACAGAGGTAAAAGCCAATGCTCTTTCCATGGCTTATAATCTGATAGGGGTTGGTTGAGCTCGAATTAAGTGAGTATTGAAAAACACACCCAGATAGATGAGATATTGCATTGGTGACAGACTAGATTTCTCCAGCCAGATAAGAAAGCCAGCTTTTGTGGCTTCTGAAAGGAGAATCCGATAGTGTTGTTCTGCTAATCGACAGAATGGTGACAGAAAGAGACAATCGTCCAAATAATGATGTGTGCACAGACCCAAAGAATTCAGATGACCGAGAAAAAGCTTGTACAAATCTGCAGAAGACATAAGGTGCTGATGTAAGACCAAATGGTAGAGCTCTGTAATAGCTGCAGTACCTGACCCTTGTGCACAAACCTGAGAAACATCTGGGAAGATTCCACTATGGGAATATGGAGATAAGCATCAGTAACATTGAACTTGATCATGCAGAGCCCTGGGGCAAAGTACCATCATAGGTTGAGAAAAGATTCCATATTAAAGTAAGCAGGATCTAAAAATTGGTTGAGTAGAGACAGATTGAAGATTGGACACCAATCTCCTGTCTTCTTGGGTACAGCAAATAAATGGAAATAAAATCCTGGGAGAATGGGATCGACCCCCTCTACTGCCTTTTTGATTAACACTTCTCTTATGACCTGAGAACAAAGCTCCACTTGTCATGGATCTGTTGGAGGTGAAAAAGCAACAGGTTGAGAAGATAATGGTGGCTGTGATGTAAACTGAATGACCAACCCTGAATCCAGAACGTGAAGTACCCATGGATCCCTGGTAAAAGAGCTGCAGATGTCCAAAAAGTGATGTAATTGTGCTCCCACTGATCCCCCGCCCACAGGATAGTCACTAATGCCTTTGTTGACAGTCTGTCAGAGCCAAAGACCCTCAAGAATACAAACAGACTCTATTACGGGAACCAACAGATCTGGAAACTGAAAGAGGAGGTCGGGAAACACTACAAGTCGACACTCCTAAATTAGCACCAGAAAGGCAAGAAGCTAATGATGATAAAGAAGAATGTAAACGAGCTGAAATAACTCATGATTCCAATGTCACTGGAACTCCAGCAAACAACATGGGTTGGAGAAAAGGAGCTTTCCATAACTCCCTGAGGGCAGAAGATGGTAAACGAACATTTTCTAACAAGGCGTCTCTACTCAGTAAATTCCAACAACAAACCAGCCAAGGAACCAAAGAAAGAACTGAAGAAGACATTCTGACTGAAGTAGATGTCAGAAAAATTCCCAAATCATCCTCAAATTGCTGAGATGAATGTTGATAAGCTTCCAACAAAAGTTGGACCAAAGATAAATACCTCAGTACAGTAGTGAGAGTAATACGAATCCAAAAAACTGTGATATGTTTAAAGTGATCACAGGTTCCCTCAGGTCCAAAAGTGGTCCATTCATTGAGAATCTAAATATACATCCTCCTGGCAGTGAAAAGCCAAAGCATGCTGTTTGGATAAAAATGGGGGACAAGGCATAGCTATCCTGTCGTGTAACTGATCAGGAAAACCAAGTAGTCACTAGCCATCCTTTCCACCAACAAGGAAGGAGTAGAGTCAAATTCAATAGGAGAGACCCCCAAAACCTCACAAACCCGAGTAACCAACTGAAGAAAAGGAGCTGGAGGTAGCTGATCAAGAGGATCCTCTGTTGAGGCCAACCTAGTAAAAGAAGTAGCTGGAAAAAGCGAATCTAAATTCTCTCCAGATGATCCCGAGTCATTTGCAAAAGCCACCTCGGAACCCCCCGGAGAAACACCCTCAGTCTGTATATGTCTCCAACTCGCAACAGATCGTATCACATACAGCCTCGACTAAGAGTGACCCCTCTCCTGGACATTGACAAACATCAGATAACAGAGGTGGAAGAGAAGAGGTCTGGTTGGTTTCCATAGTAGAAACATTAATTCAGGAATTCATACCTGTTGTTTTTTTTAATTAATTAATTTATAAATATAAGCGTAGATATAACTGTAGTCATGCCAATTACGTCCAAAGTCACAATAAAAATTATGTGAATAATCACAACACTTCTGTTTAGAGAAACCTGTGCTGAACGTTTTGTCGAGAAAACGTGATTACATTATCTGAATGAGGTGCTTATATACAGTATCTAGATAGAGGGTGCACTGAATTTGGTGGAGAAATTTGCAAATTAGAATTTGCCAAGGGCATTCGAGCAGGGTATATAAACACTGGAGCATGCACTTTTAATGCCTAGATGGGCAAAGAGTGGAAACCCTAGAGATCGAGAAATAGCTATAGTGTAAGTATGGAGGTAAGTGTGTTTTGGAAATATATCGAAGACACAGAGGATCAGAGGAAAGAAGATAGGTAAGAGGATGAAGAGAAAGAAGTGCAGTAAAAATGGCGGAGACCAGCTTGAAGCCTGAAGAAAAAACTTTACAACATCAAGAGTTACCAGTGAAGGGACATTATAGGTGTGAAAAGAGGAAGAGGTGGGTACCAAAGTTCCCAGAGCGAAGAATATGCTCCACAGAAGAATTATTGCTGAGTGTCTTGATGGCCCAACTAGGAATGCTGAATAGAAGTGATATGACAAAGAACAGGAGAGGGAGTAGCCTCACAGAACTCCCACAGTTGGGTAGCTAACAGAGGTGTCCATCGTTTAGTCATTCAAGAAACCATGGAATTGAAGGAAGATTGGTGGTGAGCATCCTCAATCCAAGATGCCAGGAAACCTCAAACATCACAAAAATTGTTGCATTGAAAAAATGGGCAAGAATTAAGTCAAAAAGAGAAGAGAAAGTGAGGTACACACCCAAATGGAAAGCAATCAGTTGGAAAAGATCCCAAGAACAGAGAAACCAAGTAGATGAAGAAATTGAAGCAAGTAAGAATGGATGGTCCCATCAAAACAATCATGGGTTATGATGAAGAACCACAGTAAATTGAAGAGTAGGATATAACAAAGGAATAAAAATAAGATGAAGATTAACAGATCGCAGGAAAAATGAGACAAAGATGGAGAAAGAGAAGTGCTCCAAGCAGACAGAAGGAACACAAGAGATTGTGGTTCAAAAACATAAGAATCATGACCTTAGGCCACAGCAAAGGAGTCACAAAGACAAAGAAGACTAGGAAGATGTTGATCAATGTGGAGGTAGGACAGAAGAAAGCAATTGAAGTTAAGCAACCCAAGTCAATATGATATACAAGCAAAAGAGATAGAAAGTCAAATACCTGAGTTATGAGTGTATCAAACAAAATAGGAGGTACCTATTCCTCATCAGAGAAGAAGTGCCAGAAACAAAGGCCAGATGTGGAAGAGACAGCCAAAATTGTCCACAGGCAAGACTGGCTACACAGAAAGTAATTAAACATAATGACTAGGGATCTGAACTGGAGAAAAAATAGGTAGAAGAGAACCAACCACCTGATGCACCATAGTGGTAAAATCATGTTTAAAAAAGATCAGCAGTGAATATGTCAAACCATGTTTCACCACAGCCCTATAAGATCATAGTAATTTAATATTTCCACAATATTTATAGTACCTTGTCATGCATTGTTGTTATTTAGCAAAAAGCTACTCAATTGGTTGTTTGCACTCTATCCACAGCAGGGTATTGAACCCCAGGTTTTAGAGTTGTAAGTCTAGAAACTTACTGCTGACCCACCGAGGAAAAGTGCCACAGATTGAAATTTAAGATGTGTCCCATGGCAGTGAGCTAAAGGGATAATTACTGAATGTCAGCTCCACAAACAGATAAAGTGCCATTGACATAGTTGGAGAAAATGCCTGATTGGTGGAGAGCTACAGCATTATGACAATTATGCCATAGGCTGGTGTAATACATGAAGACACATCAGGGGTAGGAAAGTATTTTTAAGGCTTGTTTCCTGTACAGGAAATTCCATGGCAGTTGCAAACCTTGCTCTGTGCTGACTTATACAATACTAAGCAATACAATTATTCTGAAAAAATAGGTGTGGATTTGGCTCCCTGAACCCCTCCCCTACATTCATGTCTGCTTAGACAAAATTAAAGAATACAATTGTTAATTCCTTAAAAAAATGGAGGGGTCTAGACCTCCTAGACTCCACTTCCCCTAGGTCCACACCTACTTAAACATTAAATACAGTTATTCATATCTGAAGAAATTGATGGAGGAGGTTTAACCCCTCTGGGTCCCTCCCATAGATATGCACCTACTCATACAACATAAAAGAGAACAGTTACACAATTATAAGTTAGAGAGATACACAAATTTATGGTAAATTTATACTATATTTAACACTTACATAGCCTAAGAGTTTGCAGTGGGTGCTGCCAGCCAGTTACCTTCCCTCTAATTAGAAATTTAAAGTTAATGACATTGGCGGATAGCCCTTCTACTATTTCAATAATAAAGACAGGGTGAGCAAGTTTAGTGACAATGTCACTGTAATTTTGATTAATCGATTAATTTATGAGACATTAATTGATGTAATTGCTGCTTATAAGTAATACATTATAATGATTGATCAATTAAGTCTCCCAGGTCTATAATAACCCACAGTAGTATGTGCACCCAATGGCAGGAAGTGCACGATAATACAAAACAGCAAGATATCTATTATAATATAAGCAGCAAGACATGCACAGCAATACACCATACTAGGTCATGCAAAAAAAACATTAAGATGTACACAGTGTAGATATACATGAATAAGAGATATATTTAACCATTCATAAGAGAATGTTTACACAATATCATCATTACGTAGTTAAAGCTGACCATACGTACCGAAATACATTGTCTAAAGTCATGTCTTAGCTGGACAAAATATACCATTAATTTGTTTTTAACACAGTAATTCAAACATTTATTGAGATTTTCAGCTGATGGTTATTTAGAAAGAAATTCCTACAAATAACTTAAGTTCTTTTCAAATTTTTATCCACACAAAAGAAAACCATGCAACCAGTAAAATCAAGGTGACATTTTTAGTAAATCAACATGTAAATATTTTAGTCAAAATGCAAACTAGTTAAGTTACTATTACTTTAGAAAATATTTTCCCTACAAAGGAACAGCAAACAGTATTACAATTAGACAAATGAGATGTAAGGTATTTGTTCTAAAAAAGTACATATTAAAATGCAAGTAATCCTTACATATTTAAAAGTACTCATTTGAAATGATTATCATTTGATGTGTAAGTAAACTTAATAGCTGAGGTCTGGAAAAAACTAGCAGAAAATTGTTAATTACTAAAAAGTTAACTTCAATACTTATTTCAATAACTGGATTGAGCATGTATAATTTTTGTTTCAGGTACTGTTTACCACAACAATGCATCTTAATCATACAGAAAAAAGAGCCACATCAAGAAAACTTATTCTGTGCCAATTTAGTTTTTGATCCTAATATCACTTCACTTCTGAAACTAAAAGGGGTTACACATAACTATATCATTTTAAAGATTTTTGCCTTAAAACCTTTCTATTTACTGACAAAAATATAGAAGAATTAGTATCAGGGAAAATAAAAAAACCTTCTTCATGTAAAACATATTAGTTCAAGCCTATATGCATTGTGACCTACTTAGACAGCCTATTTTTTGAAAACTAACCTGTACTAAAGCAAAACTTTCAACTTTGTTCTATTTAATACCACTTCACCTGGTTTGTCTTTGTTAACACTATGGGTACAGTAATAGCATTTTATAACTATACACTGTACCAAGTGTAAACAAATATTCATAACTGATACATTAGAATTTTTAGACATTTGTCTAATCTGTTTCACCTATAAAAGTACATATATACTTATTGTAAGGATTTGTCTATAAATAAATATATTCATAAAAAAAAACACATGCAAAGAAATATCAATTATTATAAAGAAAAATATTACATTTGGAGATCAGCCATCTTAACTTTAGTTTCAATTATGATGTTTTCAACTATTTAATGTCTGTAAAGTTCCTTCTGTTACATATCCTCTACCATCCAGAACTTTAATATTTTTGGACAAACAAATTAACAATGTGAAAATTAAAACAGGATTATCAACTTGTGATCTTGGTGCAAAGTGCACACACACACATATTTTGGTAGATGTTTGTGAGTATCTATTACTTATATTCCTCGAATAAACTTCCAGGTAAAGTGTGGAGGAACAATTAACTTTAAAAGTAACTTTCACAAAGATTTTTGTACAAGAACAATAATATTTATAAGAATCAAATTTCATTACAGAAGAAGGACCTTCATTATCATACTGGAAAAGCTCTACCATAATTTTAATTTCATTCCTTTATATTGAAACTGACATGAATATATTACACATATATACTCACAGTGCAACTAAATTTTGGTCTAATACCTTATAGCATTATTACATTATTATCTTTCCACAAATTCCAGATATATTGCTTAAAAAACAATAAAGAGAGAAGTACATAAATCATATTGGTCATACATGTCTGATATACTGGTAATAAGAAGGTTAATATGTATAAAGCACAGTAGATAAGAATAGTATGTCAAATTAAGCAATATTATATTGAGGGCTCTTAAAGAGAAACTTGGTTTTCCTTCCTTATAAATATATAAAAAAATAAAATAATAACATAACATTAAAGGACAACAAGGAACCTTTTGGGCAATCTAGACCTTCCTATCAACTAAATTAAACCCTAAAAACCTCAAAGCCAGGCCTTATCATTCAAATATTTATCAAGCTATCCTTTAAACTCCCTTAAATTAACTGCATCTACCACAACTGAAGACAACCCATTCCAAAGGCCACCCACCCTGTTAGAAAAACAAAGCTATCTTACCTGAAAATTATTTCATTTACCCTTCCAAAATTTGTATTGTGTTCTCTAGTCTTATCATTCTCACATTAAATACAAAAAAAAAGATGATGCATCAATATTATCAATTCCCTTAACAATCTTAAACACTTCAATCAGATCCCCTCTAACTTTGAGAGAAAAAAAGCTCAGAGATTTTAACCTATCTTCATGTGAAAACTTTTCAATCCAAGGTATCATTCTAGTTGCCCTTCTCTGAACTCTTTCCAACAATTCAATGTCCTTCCTAAGGTAAAGAGCCCAAGGCTAAACAAAATACTCCAAATATGGCCTAACCAATAATTTATACAATGACATCATAACCTCTTTAGACTTGTATTCCACATTTCTGTTGATACAGCCTAAAATCCTATTTGTATGCCAACAGCAACAGTACATTCCTTAGATGATTTAAGAGACTGATGAACCATAACATGAAGATCTTTTTCTTCCATAATACTGTTAAGGTTATTCCCATCAAAATTATAATCATAATTCAAACTGTGATATCCTACATTCATTACTTTGCAATTATCATAAACAAGTCATCTGCCACTTATTCACCCAACTTGCCAAATAATCCAAATCCTTTTGCAGAGAAGTAGGATCCTCCTCAAAACCAGCAACATCCAAAACTTTAATGCCATCAACAAATTTAAATAATCTATTGACCATTTTTTCATCTACGTAATGAGGTACACTGCTCATAACATCAATCCACTTTGACTAACTCCAATTAGGACAATCCTGTGCTTTTTTCCATCTAGCCAGTTTCCAATGAGTCAACCTATCCCCCACACCTACAGACATACATTTTTCTAACAAGCAAGTCTTTTATATGGCACTTTAGCAAATGCTTTCTGAAAGTTCAGATATGCCAAATACACACCCATACCTTCACCTATTTAAGCAGTGACTTTTTTAAAGAATGTCAAAAAATTATTAAATCAAGATTTTCTTCTAGTGTAACAATGCTGACTATCCAAAAAAATTTTAAACTTTGTCAAAAGACTTTGCAAATTATATTTTACTAAATTTTCATAAACTTTTCCCACCATTGATGTGAAAGACCTATAATTACTGTGAAAAATTTTATCAGTTCCGTTGAAAAGAAGAGCAACATTAGCTAACTTTCAATCTTCTGGCACCTGCCCACTATTCAACAAGTTAGAAAAAATAGTAACAAGTGGCTCACATTTATAATCCTTAAACTCTCAAAACCCTTAGATATATATTTTCTGGTCTAAAAGCCTTATTCTTAAAACTTCCACATTTTTTTTTCTTAACAAGTGCAAAATTAATGTAATCATCTTGTTTAATATTGTTTCCATCTATCAACTGTTCAGGATGAGGAATACTGTTTAAATCTTCATTGGTAAAAGATGAACAAATGTAAAATTTAATAACCCAACCACACAATAGTAATCAGATATTAGTTTTCCTCTATCATCCCTCAATGGCCATCCTACAATCCTAACATTTTGCTCACCCTTAATGTATTTAAGGAAATCCTTACTGTTAATTTTTACATTTTCAGCCAACCTATTTTTCATCTACTTTTATAATTTTCCATTTGAACAACTCTCTTGATCTTCTATAATCTCCCATCATTACAGTCATTTTAAATATCTGACATTTATAATGCTTTCCTTTAATTTTAACCTTCATATCCTTTGTGAGCCAACCTGGATGTTTACTTGCAGCCACTTTTTGTTTTATCTATAAGGAAAATGCTTATATTGAATATTTAAGAATTTACTTTAAAAACTTTTTCACAATTGATCAGTATTTCCAACTAATTCAGTTGCCAAATTCACAGCAGATAATTGTCTCATTTTCTTAAAATCTGTTGTTTTTTAAAAATTTGGAACCAGAATATCATTATTCCTTATCATCTTATGCAACAAAACTTCAAATCTAATTCAGCAATGATCACTTACACCTGGATGTTCCCCAACTTCTACCCTATCAATCATTTCTTTATTAGAAGTTAACAATAAATCTAAAATAGCACTGTTCTTTCTAGGTTCCCAAAACAAATGTTGAAGAAAACCATCCTGAACAGTTTCTAGAAACCTGTCTCCCTCATGATTTGACTAACAATTCCCAATCAATATGTCTGAAATTAAAATCTCCCATAATTACAACCTTATTAACCCTTTCGAGACGGGTCATGGGTGAAAGGCCATGTCATCTCATTTGTTGACTCGCATTCAAAATTTTATTGAACTACTATTTCATGAATTTTTGTCAATAAGGTTGGTATCAAACTACAGATGTTCCTGATCTATACAGATCTCAAACTTATGACTTCTTGTCCTACTGCCCTCAGAATTCAACATGAAAAAAAGCTGATACATCATTCTCATAATTTCTCTCTTTGATTAGATCACCCTCTCCTCTTTTTTTATAAGAGAGAACAATTTAAGGGATCTCCACTTATCCTTGTACAACAACCCATGCATAACTGGAATCATCGCATAGTAGTAACCTTCCTCAGTACCTTCTTCATAAACTCTATAATCTTCTTGAGCTAAGGGAACAAAAACTGCACACAGTACTCCAAATGAAACATAAGTAGTAATTATCCAGTGCCACCATGATCTATTTAGGCTTGTAGCCAGTATTAGGCTTAAGAGCTATATCAATCAACACCCTCATCTATACAAGTCTCTTTACAAAATTAAAGTATCCTTATTACAGCAAACTAAGTATAAGATTTTTATATTATCAGCAAAC
>NW_013669473.1:71164-73308 GCF_000517525.1 Limulus polyphemus
TTTTCAATTTGCTAAGATACTGCTTATGTAATAAATCAAACACAGTGGCACCCAGCCCACCTCTTTCCATTTTTGGAAATGCTCCCTTATATACGCTTACTTCTACATATGAAATGAATAACCAATTGGAAGCTCAGAATGTCCCCTAGTGGATTTCTCAGCCATTTTAATGGGCTTGGTGCCATTTCTTTCTTTTAAATCAATATTTCAACGAGGTAGGGTGTAGTCTGCTCGAAATGCCATATTTTTTTTAACTAAAATACATCAGTAAGTGGAATTCTATGGTATTAATGTAGTAATTTATGATTTTTTAGTTATTCAAAAGTATATATATAAAACCTAAAAAAAAATTTGTTTCATATCCTCCACGTGCAAATTTTTTAAAGGCTTAGCAACCTACATCAAGCAGCAACTGAGTGCAAAGGTCATAACTAGAAGAGATAATTGTTTGCTTTACTTCTTTAGTTGCTGTTCTATCTTTTAAGAAAAATATGTTTAAGAAATTATTTCTAAATAGCAATAATCTATATACATATATAGTGTATAATAATTGAAATGTGACTGTATTTTACAAAATATTAGTCTACTGAAACACAGCCAAGACAAGTTTTTTTTGTATAGACCAAAAGTAAGTTTTATGTTATTTGATACGGTAACATGAGTGCACGTGAGCCAGCATCATTCTAACTTCTGTATTGTTAGCCAGGCATGGCTGAAAGATCAATATAATAAAGTAATAAATATATATAAATGTATAATGTTATGAGATTTAAGTTATTTAGTCTAAACATTTATGTTTCTGTGTTATAATTTGTGTTCATTCTAGAATGAAAAAGGCATGATTTACATTTATTTCCTAATTTTTCATGTTGGTTGTGAGATCGGTCAAATCTACTGAAACCGTAAAGAGATTAATTACTGAAAATAACAGATAAAATATAAAGTTTTTTCTTAAGAAACATTTGATAACTATCTATCAAAGAATATCTGGACATTATAAAGATTTTGCATGTGAAATTTGAACATTTTCTGATGCATAAAAGTATTTTTAATCTTAAAATGAAAATTACTTTGCATGATAGATAGGCAAGATGTGAAAAGAAAAAAAAGGCATGAGAGAAACATTGCTTTAGAAATCTTAATATTTGATATTTTTTGAATGAAAGCATTGTAATGTTTACTGCTAACCTGCAAATTTCGTTAACATTCGCTTACCAATTTAAAAGTTATAGCATCAAAACTACAGCAAGCACAAAATGGTTATGAGGTCAGTCCCTGGGATTTTGGCCATGCTGAAAGAGTTAACAGTTGAGCTCTTTATCTCATCGTAAAGTTTCTCATTAACTTCATCAGTTTCATCTGGAGGTCTGTAAAAAATTCCAGCTAAAAGTCTTCTCCCCTTATAACCACTAACACAAGTTAACATTTTGTTTAACTGAAAATATATTTCCAATACACAGTAACTATTCCTTGTGCATCTGCCTTTTAAATTTTATGCATGCCACTAGTTTTGAGCTACCTCCTACCTAAGACACAAGTTATAACATGAATTGCGCTAGTGCTTTATGTAGTCATCATGCAACAATAGCTTACCACCAAAAGGAGGACAATGTATCTTCCATGTGCAGTAGATCCCCCATACACACTTGCACTCAAAATTACCTTCATTCCTAGACGAGGAACGAATAATGTGTGTTGGTAGTGCGGAGAAAGGTGTGCAGAGAGGTAAGTATGTTGTTTTGGAAGCTTACATTTTCCTTACCTTAAAATGTATTTCTAATAGGTACTTACTTTTCTGCACACAGTAGCTAGAATCTCACATTATTGTGGTGGAGGGACCAGAGCAATTGCGAAAACATAAATTAGCTCCCTTCAGAGAAGGTGACTGAAGGGGAAAGCCCTTGGAGTGTGACACCCTATAGTGGGTGACTTACTAGTGAGATGACACTTGTGAGAGACCATATACAACTCTTTACCTAGATGGAAGGAGGAAAGAAAAAATGAGCCCATGTGTCACAGATGTGGGTAGAAAAATTCATGACCAAAAGAGAGTATTTGCAAACAAAAGGATAATGATAATGGCTAGGATAATAATCAGACCATATGGTTTTGTGTGTGTTTTGTTGTACAATATTGGTTGGTTG
>NW_013669473.1:73569-83269 GCF_000517525.1 Limulus polyphemus
AAAAATACAATCTAATCGGACAGTGTCACCATTACCAATGACACTGTCCAGCGTCAGGGGTAAACTTTTAGAAAAAATGTGTCTAAAATGGTGCCGTCGCTCACGGTCGTAACGACGGCACGACAGTAAAATGTGGGCTATTGTGACTTGAGTGTCACAATGGCTACACATCAGTGGGTCGATACCTGATAAAAGAAAACGATGGGTTAAAAACTATGACCAATGCGTAGCCTTGCCAGGACTACTTCCTCCTTTCGATCCTTACGGAAGCAAGACGGCCAAAGACCAACAGAAGGTTTGATCTGGAAAAGCTTGTTATTTCGTTGCTCACTCCAAGTCGACTGCCAACTGGCACGAAGCCGCGTCTTGAAACAGGACCGTAGTCCATGTATGGGACAGGCACGGCCGTGATGGCACCAGAGCAGACGGACTTAGCTGCGGTGTCAGTGAGCTCGTTCCCGTGAATACCGACGTGGCCAGGGATCCAGAAAAACTGGATGGAAATAGAGGATAGAGAAAAGTAGGCCAATCGATGTTGAATATCGACGAGAATTGTACAATATACTCACCTTATACAGGAATGGAGACTAAGTCCTTTCCTGTCTCACGAGTAGAATACTTTGCTCCATCCAGTTGGCCAAACCACTGAGAAATTGGCATATTATATAATATATAATAGGGGGTGGCCTGCTTTACACTGACTGGAGGTGAGAGAAATTTGCACTGTGGAGACAGCAGAGAGGTGCCCAGTCCTGGCCGACCTAAACCCTGCAAAGATCTTTTAGTGGAGAAAGAGCAATGGGTTAGCAAGAAACATAATTTCACAAGCCAGTAAAGTGAGCAGACACTTCCCCAGTACTGAAATTTTCCATAATAGGCCATAGTAGAAAGTACAAACTGGAATGGACAAAGATATATATATACACACACAACCACTATAGTGGTCTTAAAGAAAACTCCATCTTAACAGTGTGCACTTTAGGAGCCAGGGCAGATAGGTTTAACAGTTTCTGTTACCTCTGGCTTGATGCAGGTTTAGGGTAGTAAGTAAACTCTACAAAGCAACACTGGGTGGGTTCAAGAAAGAAAATGGGAAAACAGTATAAATAAGTAAGGAAATAAAAGAGTCACCCGATAAAGATGCTGAGTAGATTGAAGAATGTCAACTGGCAAGTGGCAATTAACTGAGAGAGATGAAACTGCCAAATGGTGAACACACTGGGAGATGAGGGTGTTTAGAGTAGTTCACATTCCCGTGTGGAAGAACACATCCAAATGTTGTCAAAAATGCAAGGCCAGAGAGTGAGTAAGTGGCAGATTTGATGTGATGGGACATGATACAGGTTGTGAGAATCTCCATCCAGGGAGGAATAGACAATCTGGATGAGCTGATGAATCCATCTAATAAGTATAGATGAATGTGAGATACCTGGAAATAGAGTGTCCCATTGCAAGAATAAAGAACTGCAGGAACCTTGAAATGTAGTCATAAATGCTAAGTAAAACCTGGACACTTGAATTGGACTCAAAAGACAATCAAGGTCAGTATGATCATAAAGAGCAAAGACTGACAGAAGAGATAAGGAAGAAATGGTACGATTTCCCTCCGAAGCTGCCCTAATCTTGGTAAGAAAGAAACAGTCAGGGAATAAAACCAAGGAAGATCTGTGACACAAAGTAACTAAGATATCCAATGCATAAAAATCAGACTTGTGAGGAACACAAACAGGAAAAAGAAATAAGGAAATAAGGTAAGAATGTGTAGAACCACAATGAGGTTCCAAATCGGAAAGGCTGAGCCCAACCAAGTCAAAAATTGAAAAAGACTCCAAAGTTAACCAAGTATTATGTCAGAGTAAAAGAAACATGACCAACCAACCCAAATGAGCTGAGGAGAAGCCAGTCATCCATGTAATAATGGAAATGGAGTCCAAAATTGAAGATGTGGTGAACAAACCCTCCCATGACACAGATGAAGACATAAGGAGCTGAAGCAATGCTGAAGGTAAGAGCTCAAAACTAGTATAACTGATCTCAGTGAATGAAAGAAACGAAAGGAGTATGGGACAATTGGAATATGTAGAAAGGCATCCAAGATACCATAGTCTAAGGGAAAAGGACCAACTGAGAGGAAGAAATCCTTTCATCTTGAACTGAGGAACCACCAGATAGTGGTTGAGAGAGAAAAGGTTGATGACATGACACCAGTCTCTGGTCTTTTGGGTGAAAAAATAAAGATGAGAATAAAAGCCTCAAGAGAGGCAAGTGACCCTCTCAATGGATCTCATGCCCATAAGATCTGAACCACAGCCTTGAGACACAGACAATTAGAAGGAGAAGGAACGGGAAAATATGACAGAGGAGGAAAAGATGAGAAATAAAGAGAAAGGCTTTGCTTAAGAACCTGAATGACCTACCATTCAGCCAAAAAAGCAGACCAAAGGTTATAAAACAGACTTCCACTTACTGGGTACAAAGCGAGGGACATGTGATGACCAACCTGGCTGGAGAGGAAAGTTAGAATAAGTAAAGGGATGAGAAATGGGAAAAGAGAGAGGGTGGAGGGTTCTCAGAGTTCAAAGAACGGGAGTGGACTCAAAAGGCTGTGAGAGATGAGAAACCAAGGGAGAAAGGGAGGTCTGGTGTTGGGCAGCCTCAGCTTAAGTCTCCAAGGCATTAGGAACACCCACAAAGACTTCAAGGTGAAGAAAAGGAACCAGACAGATGTTACAGAGGTAAGAATGGGAAAGATGAACAGTACAGTGAAGAGCATCACATCCCAGAAGGTCCCAACAGCAGAGACAAGGCAAGGAAGCAGAGACAAGACAGAAGATGCAAAAATGGCAAAGGTATTGAAAAAGACCAACTGCAGATCCCCAGAAAAATTGATGCCCACAGTGAAGGGCTTCAGATAGGAAATGAAGACAAGATACAAAATAAATGGAAAATAAAATACTGAATAGGGGATAATTTAGCATTAGAGAGTGTTACTGAAGTCTGGATAAAAATGTGACTCCAGTAATTGGGAATTGAAGAAAAGGAGAAACTTATAAGCTATGGCAAAGGAATCCTGGATTCAAGGAGAATGAGACACTTGAGTGGGAACAGAGCTGATCCAGGAATGTGTCAACTTGGACACATATCTGGAGAAGAAGGGAAAAGAAAAAAAAACCATAGCTAAAGAGCTATGTGGTAAGTAACTGGAAGAATCAAAAGATATAAGAGAAGAGGAAAGTAAAGTACAAACATGAGTAATAAAATCTACAAAGAGATTTGGGGAGGGAAAACTGTCCTCAACAGGTAATGAGGAGCCTAGTTCAAACCTAGGAAGTGGAAAGAGTTGATCAAAGTTTTGTCATGCTTATGGTCAATATCAAAAAGAGGATAATGCACTTCAGATGTAGGAACAGGAAGATGAGGCAAGGAAAACATCAAAGAACCCAAAACATGATGAACTATGGTAGTAGTGTCTTCCACAGTCAATGTGGCTCCAGTGGCCACAGACAAAATAGGGGTAGTATTAGTAAAAGAATTAAAGATTAAATAATTTGTTTTTAGATATTTAAATCAAAGTTAAAATAAACTAAAAGGAAACCAAAGAAAGTTAACACTGAAAATGCAGCACATGGCTCACAAAATTAAGTTTCAACTTAAAGAAACACAGCTGTTAAAAATATTACTGAGGATAAGAATGAAACAAATTTGAGTACAGGTGCTTATGGGAATTTACTGTGCATTGAGGATGTGTTGCTCTCCTATTAGTGATGGGCTATTGTCATTTGATTGCTGGTCCTTGTATGTTGAACTTAGTCAGTTCATCCTTTATAATAAAGCTACCCATGTGTCTATTACTAACTTACAAAGTGTCAACAAAACCCATGCAGCACCATATTTCTATGTCTTGTTTATGTTTCTCTGACTCTTTCATTTGTTACAATAAATGGTAGAGATGCCACTACACTTTGGAGAACATGTGGAAATGAATCTGTTGCAACATTCTGTTATGTTTATACATGGGGGATATTTCGAACAGCTATAACAACATGCCTTTGAAAAATCATAGTTGCATGTGACTTGCATCACCCTGTTTAATCTTTAGATTTATGCCAAAAATAGCAATGATCGTGCTTGAATTTAGAGGCTCTCAAATTTATGTTTAAACAAAATCACAAATGAAAACATACAGAAGTATAAAAAAAAGAAGCAATAGTCAAATTCCAAACTTTTACAGTAAACTAGAATAGTACTGGATATATTGTATATGAACACACAATTTTTAGTGTAAAGAATTATTTGATAGAAATTTTATACCTAAGAGTTCCATTATCTCCTTTGTCCAGGCTTGTGAAGCGGCTATACAGCCTTTCAATCTGACTTGGGGAAACTGTGTATAAACAAGAAACACTTCATAAGCTGTGCATTTTTACAAGTAACCTGTAAGAGAAACTGTTACTTTATAAGATGGAAAGAGAATACTTTAAAAAATCTACTTTTTATTCAACCAATAATTAATATCAAAAGAAGTCAGCCTGAGCTTGAATACAAGAATAACTTCAAACTAATGAATGAAACAAATCAACCTCAATGAAATCTGTCAAGAGAAACAAATCAGCCTCAATGAAATTGTCCTAGTAATTATAAGCCTATAAGTCTTATATCAGTTGAGGGAAAATGTTTTGAACATCTGATAAAAGCTGCTTTGCAAAGACATTTAACAAAGTTTAAAATCTTGTTGACTAGTCAGCATGGTTTCACTAAGAAAAAGTTTTGCATTACTATTCTTCTGATATTTCAGAAAGCATTTTACAAGGTGCTACATAACTTTTTAAAAAGTTCTCTGTAGGTGTTGGAATAGGTTGGCTCATTGGATAAAAAACTGGTTAGATGGAAAAAAAACAGATATATCATAAATGGAGTTCAGTCAAGCTTGATTAATGTTACTACTGGCGTAACCTAGGGCTCAGTGTTAGAACCTTTGCTCTTTTTGATTTATATCAAATAGCGTAGATGAAAGAATGGTCAATAGATTATTTAAATTTGTTAAGAGCATTAAATTTTTTGGATCTTGCTGGCTGCGAGAGGATGCTACTGCCTTACAAAAGGATTTGCAATATTTGGACAAATAAATGGCAGATGGCTTTCAATTATAATAAATGTAAGGTAATGCATGTGGGATATCAAAATTTGAATTTTGAGTATAATTTGAATGTGAATAACCTTAACAGTATTATGGAAGAAAAAGATCTTGGTGTTCTGGTTCATCAGTCTCTTGAGCCATCCAAGCAATGTGCTATGAAAAGGCAAATAGGATTTTACATTGTATCTAAAGAAATATTGAATGTCTAAAGAGGTTATAATGTCATTCTACAGGTCATTAGTAAGGCCACATTTGGAGTATTGTGTTCAGTATTACACTCATTACCTTAGAAAGGTCATTGAATTATTCAAAAGGGCTCAGGGAATGGTTACTACAATGATACATTGGATGAAAGGGTTATGATATGAGGATAGGTTAAGATCTCTGAACTTGTTTTCTCTTGAAGAAAGGAGAGAAGAGGGGATCTGATTGAAGTGTTTAAGAACATTAAGGGAATTGATAGTGTTGATGTATCATCTTTTTCCATATTTACTGGTAAGAATTTAAGACTAGGGGACATAAATATAAATTTTGGCAGAAAAAAAGTCATCTTTATTAGCCAAGACAATTTTTTCTAACAGTGTGGTTGGTCTCTGGAATGGGTTGTCTTTGGATGTGGTGGATGCAATTAATTAAGGCAGTTTAAGACTGGCTTTGTGGTTTATTTTTCCTTAAGGGTTTAGTTTAATTTAGTAGATAGGACAGCCTAGATGGACCAAAGGGTCTCTTGCTGTCCTTCAGTGTTACGTTAAATCTATGCAGAAAAACATATCAATCTCAATGAAACCTTGAAATCGGTACACAGAAACAAATCCACCTCAATGAAATATGATAATCATCAAAACATTTTGCTGCTACTTACAAATACAGTGTAAATGCAACACAAATGTTACAATATTCAGGTTTTAGAAAAATTCCTCTAACACTTCTTTTTTTTCACATTAAACATTTTCGTACAGCTATTTTACCTACTGTACATTTTTCCTGCATTTTACTCAACAAGAAAGATTCTGTGAAAGCTAATCAAATGTCATAATACATAAATCTTTTAACTTTCCATTTGACATGAACATTTTCATGCTGAGCAATATGGCCTAAATGTCATTTGAACTAACTTAAGGTCTTACACAATTTAAACTACCTATCAGAACAAGAGAAAGCAGGGCCTTTTCATAAATTATAATCATATAGAAGGAAATACTTCAAATAGAACATTGTTATCTATTCCTTGTTTATCAGGAGGGTAAACAACTGAAAATAATTTAAACACTCCTAAAATTTTGAGATTTTATTAAAGTCTCAAAAACTGCTACATACAAATCTTACATAGATGTACTTTTTCTGACCAATATACAAAATACACTTAGAAAATATTATAAATATAAGATAATCATTTTCACATTCTACTTTTGAGAAGAATAGCGTGAGCACGATAATTCCTCTGTTGAACATAAGATGATTTATTTATCTTGACAAATATCTTCTAAAATTTACATACTATGCTATTAAGTCATCACTTCAAATCACATATATTTTGTGACATATCTGGTCACTAATCCTAGGATTTAATGAAATCTACAAATGTTCTCTTTACCAAACTAAGTGTATGAGACATTATTCTTACCGAGACATACTAGACAAGGAGATAATTTGCTTATCTATACATAAATACTGTTACATCTCTGTTCGTTTGTTAATTTTCCGTATAATTTATTTCCGATGAAACTTCAGCGACACAAGTCCTTTCTTAAATAAAACTAGTTTATTTCCTCTCAATACAACTTCGCAATACACTTAATTTCCAGTCCCTTTTACTTACATACACGCTATAATTCACAACAATCTACACACTTTACTACCGTGCTTGACTCAATTGTCCATCTCTGTCTGTCTGCAATTATCTATGCCATCACTTCTCGCTGGTCTTATATACTATAAGAGCGCATGTCTAGCAAATGCTAGCGTCTTTGCGAATCTTCTAGACACTCATCACGTGTTACCAGCGTCACGTGACTTCCGCTGTCGTAACACTGCCCCTTCCTTAGTATTGTTCATCCTGAATAACAGACACTTAAATTAAACCAATAGATAATTAACAATAACTTAATTAAACGTATATAATTAACAAACACAAAATTAAAATTCAACAAAGTCTCTTAATTTTATGGGATGTATCTTCTTCAGCAGCGTCATCTGTTCCGTTGTTCACTTCGTTCCAACTGAAATGTTTTGGACCATGATAACACTAAAGCCTGTTGGCATGAACCACCTTTGGCAGCACTGAACAAGAATAGCTTTCATGTGAATGGAAGTAATGTACCTTATCGGAAACACTGAAGGATCATAATGTATTAATGATGATGATATTGGAATGTCAAAACATGTTGAGTCAATATTTTTTGTGGAGGCCATAGACTGCCCTTAACCCTATTGCCATGGGTATCTTTTACCGTGCATGACACAAGGTTTTAGTGTCTTACATTCAAAATTTTATTAAACTACTTTTTGTTTATGTTATAACAATTAGTATAGCACAAAATCTTATCTAAAAATCCATATTTTAACAGTATATACAGTATATAAGTTTAACTTCTTAATTCTAAAGGCAATATTAAAAAAAATCCTGAATTTCCCCCAGTGTGACACACGTGACACATTTTCTCTGGGTATCTTCTCTATTTTATCCACCATCCACTAACTACAAAATTAAACATAAATTACTCACTATAAAACAGTCATTGCTCAGACAAACCTTAATTTTCATAGCCTTCAATTTTGTTTGGTTACAGAGCTATCAAAGAGAAAATTAGACCTCTCCTGCCACACCCACCTGTCACATCCTCTATTTCAGGATTTGTTAATAGTTCTCTCTTATGTTTAATTATATATTACCTGTAACCAACAGAATGCCAAGGTTTTCATCTATCAAATGACATATTATATTACATTGTGTTCTGAACAAATAATCGTCAATTTCACTTGTAGTACAGGCTCTGTTCCCACGAGAAACGTAACAACTAGCTTGAATGAATTTGTAACAGCTCTTGTTGCATGGTGAGAAAGCCAGAAAAACTTATTGTTAGAGGAAATTGTCTCCTTCTTGCATGTATTATTCTATGTTCTTTGGTGCATTATTAATTAAATAAAATTATTTAATGCACTACTACCATTAGTATTAAAAAAGTAAGGTTAATTGTCATCAATAGTCAACAGCAAAAAAAAAAAAAAAATAACTCAGGTAAGTACTTTATTTCTTGTTTTTCATATTTATTGTAAAATGTAAAAATGGGGATCTCTTTAGGTTAGTTAAGGTTAGATTAGTGAAATAAATAATAATAGTAATATTTCACGAAGCACGCATGGGAGCAGCTTAGAGAAGCATGTGGGTAAAGTAAATCGATAGTGTAACATGTGCTGCACGTTTCCCAAGTGATTTACAACTTATAATGACACGACTAGTAGTTAGATATCGATCATAGGCAATAAAGCAATAAAATGTAATTATAAATAGATGTATACTGTTACAAGTTTAAAGCTACTTAGGATAAATGAAGTTAGTTTCATGTTACATTTGAAATCATTCTAGAATGAAAAAAGGGTAATTTAGATTTATTTAATTTTTTATTTTTATATTTGGTGTTGGTCAAATTGACCACCGTGTATAGAGTTAGGGTAGAGTATATAACAGATAAAATATGGTTTTACTGAAAACAAAGACTTGAAATGTATTTAGGAGGTTTTAGTCATTACATAAATTAAGTATGAGATTTTTTAGATGAAGAAAAGTATTTTTAATCTTAACATGAAAATCACTTTGCACACTGACTATTCAAAACAAATACTCGATATATTCAAGAACAAATATCATTTCAGTTTATTATAAATAATTCACTAAAAAATATGATTTTTTGAATACGACAAATTTATAATATTTACTGAAAAACTGAAGATATACACACTAAATACGTAAAAACTACCAGTTCTTGTGCAAAAATGTTAAATAAAATAATAAAACAAAGATCAGCATTTTTACTTGCACAAACATTTATTTGTAAAGTTAAAAAATTAAATATATAAAAGTTAAAAGAAACTTGAAACCCTACATGTTTCGGTGTAAATAATTACACCATCTTCAAGAGAATCCATCAAGTACACATAACACTGCTTATAAACCTAAGGTACGTGTATAAGTAGCATACAAGTACAATGGCACCATTTAGAACAATAACTTTCCAAAAATTTATTTTGATGGCTCCTCGGCCTAAATCTCTATTTAAATTTATTTTGTTTTTAACAATTTCTAAAAATTCTGTTAACTGTTTAAGAATTTTTACATTATCGCAATCAATAATATGTTTAAAATTTGCCACATGTTCCTCCCAAAGCCAATTCACCCGTGTTTAATTTATCCACAGCATTATGATGTTCTTTTACTCTAAATTTAAGGTTCCTTCTTGTCTGTCCAATGTAACTTATACCACAAGTACATGAAATTTTGTATATACCACATTTATCCCTCAATTCAATTTTGTCTTTCAAACCATTAATCATATGACTTAATTT
>NW_013669473.1:83825-99602 GCF_000517525.1 Limulus polyphemus
AAATTTTGTATATACCACATTTATCCCTCAATTCAATTTTTGTCTTTCAAACCATTAATCATATGACTTAATTTTAATTGAGGAGTAAATGTTACTTGGTAATTCAAGTTTTGCCTAAACACATTACCTATTTTTATTGACCAAGGCAAAACATGAGGCAAACATATTCTTTCTCTATTTTCCTTTTTTGTTATTTCCAATTTTATAATCTAAAAATTTGAAGTTTGTTATAATATTTACAGTACATCCTATCTATGATTTGAGGTTGATACCCTCTATCAATCACTACCTGCTTTAAATGAATTAATTCTAACATCAAATCCTCATCATATGACGAAATACTGATAGCCCTATAAACAAAAGATGAAAACGAGGACATTTTTTGTGACCATGGATGACACGATAGCAACTGAGAATGGTTTCTTGAATATAGAAGTAGACAGAAACCCTTTCTCTCTTTTTACAGAAACATCTAACAAATTTAAACAACCATCATCTTCAACTTTTAAAGTGAATTGTATATTAGGGCTGATCAAAATTCAGATGCTTCTGGAACTCAATTAACGTGTCATTCCCACGTCGCCACATCAGAAACATGTCGTCCATGTACCTTACCCACACCTCAGGTTTTATCAATGCTGTTTTTAGCACACAAGTTTCAACCTCAAACATGAAAATGTAAGCAAACAAAGGTGATAGGGATGACCCCATAGACAAACCTTTATTCTGTTTGTAAATATTATTTCTTACCTTAAAATAAGTATTTGTTACACACAATCTTGTTAAATTCATGATATCATATACTTCTAACCATGAGAAAATCTTACTAGTTAGTAATCTATTTTCAAAACAACTTAACACTTCTCCTACAGGTACATTTGTAAATAATGATACTACATTGAAAGAAACTTGTCTATCACTTTCTATTATGTGCATATTCTTATTCTTTTTTACAAGTTCCGATGAATTTTTAACTGAGTATGTATGCAAATTTGTTAAAAACGAACATTTTTTAACAATAAACTTAGCCACCAAATGTGTTGACGAACCTCTGTTATCCACAATAGGGCAGAACAGTACCCCGATTTTATGTACCTTAGGGAGTGCATAAAACCTAGGTAAATTAAACTGAGACAGTACAAGATTTCTTTGTTCATTGACTGTTAAAATAGTGAAGGTTTTTACAACTGTTTTTACTTTATTATGTATTATATTCGTAGGATCTTTCTTGATTTTCATACAAGAACTGTCATTTAAAAGTTGTTTAATGTTATCATTATACACATTTTTATTTAATATGACAATCTGTCCACCTTTATCTACTTTAGAAATAACAATGTTCGTATTATCTTTAATAGTACAAAGTTCATTAACTTCATGATTATACAAGAGTTTCTTTTAGTTTTTCTAGTATCTGAAGTTAAACATTTTGCCACTGATGTTTTAACAGTATCCTGTACAATATTATCATTAACTTTCAGTTTTTTAAACTAGTTTCTACAGCCACTGTTAATTCATCTTTCAATGACCTACTGTTATCTACCAAAAAATTCAAACCTAGCTCAAGAATTTTAATTTGTTCTGTTGTAATATTTTCCTTTGACATTTTTATTATTTTTGGGTTGTTTAATTTTTGTACATCTCGTTTAGTACCACATTATTCGTTTTTAAATGTTTATCATTCTTAATTAAGTTAATCAATTTCTTACTCAAATTATTCTTATGTTTCAATCTTACCTTTTCCTACTTCCACCAACTAGATGCTTCAAACTTATCCCATACCAAACACTGTATATTCCTTGCTAATTTTAGATGCACATAGTATAATTTAACTTTGGTTTTTGAAATTTCACTCCTATTTTCTTTGAAATTTAGGCCTAGGAGCCACCAAAATATATTTTTGGAAATTATTGTTGTAAATGGCCCCATTTTACTTGTATGCTAATTATACATGTACCTCAGGTTTATAAGCAGTGTTATGTGTACTTCTTGATGTATTCTCCTGAAGATGGTGTAATTATTTACACCAAAACATGTAAAATTTTAAGTTTTCTTACTTTTATATTTCTAATTTTCTAAGTTTACAAATAAATGTTTGTGCAAGTAAAAAAACATTGATCTTCATTTTATTATTTTATTTAATATACACACTATATTAAAAGTTAGTAGTATCAAATTTATAAAGGCTTTGAACAAGTACAAAGAAGTCATGTGGTCGGTCAAATTGACCGAGCCCATGTTGAGAGAGTTAATTAAACTCCATGTTACCGCATCCATCACATCTGAAGTCAACTCATTCTTGAGGCCAACCCCTGTTAGAAAAATACAACTGTATTAGCTAAAAATAACACCTATCCTGCTAAAATGTATGTGTTCCTAGTCCTACCATTTCTCACTATTAAGTACAACAATAACAAAAATGATGCATAGACACTAATAATTATCTTAACAAACCTAAACACCTCAATCAGATCCCCTCTAACTCTTTTTCTTTGAAAGAAAATTATTTTGAAAATCTCAACCTGTCTTTGCATGGCAACCTTTCCATCCCAGTTATATCATACTAGCCTTTCTCTGAATCATTTCCATCAAGTCGATGTCCTTTCTGAGGTAAGAAGCCCAAGACAGAAGACAATACTCCAAATAAGGCCAAAGCAATGATATATACAATGAAATTTTAACCCCTTTAGACTTGTATTCAATATCTTTGTAGACAAAACCTATAATCCTATTCACCCTAATACAAGCAACAGCACTCTGCTCGGATGGCTTAAGAGACTGATCAACCAAAACAATGTTTAGGTTATTCCCATTAAGATATTACTTATAATTTAAATTATGATAACTCTAGTGCATTACCTTAAATTTATTATAATTAAAAGCTATTTGCTATTTATTCACCCAACCAACCAAAAGATTGAAATCCTTTTGAGCAGCAGCAAAATCTTCCTCACAGTCAAGAGCTTAATGTCATCAGAAAATAAGCAATTTATTGACCATTCCTTCATCTGTGTCACTGATGTAAGTCAAAAGAGCAAAGGTTGTAACACTAAGCCCTAAGGTATCCCACTCATGACATTAATTCCATTTGACTGAACTTCATTTATAACAACCCTCTGCTTTCTTCCATCCAGCCATTTTTCTATCCAACAAGCCAACTGATCCCTTACACCAAGATATTTTTAACAAGCCTTTTATGTGGCACCTTATAAGATGCTTTCTGAAAATCCACAATCATACTCTCATCTATATAACTAATAATGGTTCTACGACATTTTATTGCTGACATATGACTGCTATGACATTTTACTACTGTAGTAAATGACTGCCAGCAAAGAGATGCAGCAATTAATTATTTTATTTTAAGGTTTTCTGCACGTATCAAAATTATATTATTGGAATATTATAAAATCAATCATTCTCATGTCAAAAAACTTTGAACATGAAAATTACGACATAAAAGTTGTGCCTGTGCAAACATAAATAATAGTGTACGTATTTGCTATATAGTGATAGTCTTTTCTTTCCATTAAATTATTCAATTACTATATTATTTAATTGTATTTTAAATCAAGTTTACTGCAATAGTTTATTAGTTCACTGTAATTTTTGAGAATAAAGTTGTTTGCTGTGCTAGGAAATGTTTTGTTTTGAGAACATAATTATTTGTACCTATGTGCTATTGGTCATTGTTTAAATTTTTAAAATAAAGTTGTTCAATGTAATTTTTGAGAATAAAGTTGTTCACTGTGCTAGGAAATGTTTTCTTTCAAGAACATAATTATTTGCCGGCAGTAAAATACACTGGCAGTCATTTACTAGAGCAGTAAAATGTCACAGCAGTCATATGTCAGCAGTCAAATGACCCGCAATAAAATGTCGTCATGATATCGGCAATATCATCTTCTCAGAATGTTAAAGATTAGAAGGGCAACGTTTCCCGTAGTGAAACCATGTTGGCTATTCAACAAAATTTTAAACTTGCTAAATGAATTTGCACAGCATCTTTTATCAGACTTTCAGAACTTTTCCCACTACTGATGTAATACCAATAAGTCTATAATTACTTATCATGATATTACTAATTATAATAAAATTAATTTATAATTATAATAAGTCTATAATTACTTATCATAATATTATTAATTATAATAAAATTAATTTATAATTATAATATGTCTATAATTACTTGCACAATTTTTATATCACTTCTCTTGAAAGTTATTTTCCTACACAAAAAATATATTTATGAAAGGTAGTTACCTCATCTCACATAATAGGTATTCTCATTGAATGCTGCTCTCTATATGCAAAATGTTCTTTGCATGATGTATGCCTTGAAACTCCCACCTACCATATGATTAACATGGTTCACTGCATCATCATATGTAAATCATCATGCAACAACCTTCCACAAATAATAGTGCAACATGCTCTCTTGACGCATGTGACTCCCTCTATTCGATTCTACTCAGGCAGAAAGTAAGCACTGCTTTAAGTGGGTAGGAAGGGTAGGAAGTGTGAGGAGAGGTAAGTACCTATCAGAAATATATTTTCAATACAGGAAAATAATAACTTCCAATACAGCATTTATACCTCCGCTCACATGATAGCAAGAATCCCATATTAAAAAGGTGGAGGGACTGGTGCAATAAATATATATAAGCATCCTTCTAAATTGTCTGAAGAACACCCATGGAGTGTGAACCCCTGTTGGGAAAGGAACACACATGGGAGACCACACCACTTTTGTACCAGGTATGCTCTTCATCCAATTAGGTAGTAGGTGTAACATAAACTGGCAGAGACTGAGAGGAGCACATTCAATGAATGAATGTGTCCCTTCATGTACAGTGGCTAGGGCATGACAGACTGTACTTAACAGGTCAATTCCAGTCCAAAACCAGGTGGCATCAGGCATACATAATCCGACCTGAGGTAGGAGGAGGGCCCACATCATCTTTGTCTCAAGTTGAGTAGAATGGAAAGAGAAAATTTCCATACCGATCTAATAAATAGGACATATGTGCAAATCCACAACTAACACCAATCTTCCAGGAACTCGACATCCAAACAATATTAGTGAGGGATGTGCCAATGTGGTGGTTCATTTCAAATCCAAAACCAAATAGACTGACTCCACTTTGTGGAACATCTGCCTCAGATAGTGAACCTCTTTGAGGTGAAGTGCCAGACGGACAACAACTGTCATATGCAACATCATCCTATGGATAGGATCACTCAAATGTTGGAGTGCACAGATGACTGGTCGATGCCTTGAGCAGCCACAGAGCTCAGGTGAATCAAATTTGAGCATTTATGATATTGGTCCAGCACTATTCAAAAAACCACTCACTGGGAACTGACATCCAGTTGATGGTCGAATGAGGGATTCCAATTGGAGGGGTGAACTGCAAAGTGGTGGATCTACTCTAATTCATGGAAAATACTATAGTGATATATGTGCAACATTATCCCCCAGAAGCTGTACAGAACCTAGAGCACATGGAAACAATCTTTGGGACCCACCACATGGATGTGGAGTGCAGGAGTGGAGGATCTACACCATTTACACCAGCAGAACACCATCGCTCTACTCTTTATTGAATGGAAGTGAACACATTCAGGAGGTTGTCTTCATGGTCTACCACCCCAGCAGCTAAGAACTGGAAAGTGACAAGGGCTCTCATACTCCACTAGAACAAACAGGGGGATAAAGGTGGTGGAAAGTTCAGAGAAAAACCAACACCAGAAACAGTACATTGGGTGACCACAAAAAACCTATTTTGAAAAGCAGACCATCCCTGATTTGTTCAGTTGAAGAGACAGCTGGGATGGGAAGCAATTCCCTTCTTCTTTATCCATAAAAGTATGTGGGTTAGTACGGTCTGTAACAAGCATGTGGATGTAGCAAATTATCACATGGAAAACCTACTAACAATCTTGTGGAACACCCTATCTCTACAGTATGTTTTACTGGCCATGAGTATAAATCAAAATTGGTGAGATAAGCTTTCACACGAAGACAACTTTGGTGGAACATCCCATACAACCTTTGCCAAGCTACCCTGTGCAACATAATTTTCTTTGGCCCAACACCAATGAGGTGGGGCATCAGGAGTAGCCAGTAGTAATGCACACAACATCATCCTCCAGATAGGACTGCACAGAGGCTGGAGTACCTGTACCACCAGCAGAACATCCCAAGTAACCACAGTCTACAAAATTATCAGAGCCAGGACAACACAACATCAATCTCCAGAACCCACCACATTGAGTTGGAGTGACTGAATCACTAGGCAGCAGATAATATACCCTGGTATATTGTTGGCCATACAGTGTGGATTGTTGTAAAAAATAGAAAATAGCACACTTGGACAAGCAATGCTTGCCACTGAGTGGAATCCTACAGCTAAAACAGACATACTAGTAAACAAAAGAAAGATACAGAAAAGGATAACTTACAATGTCACAGTCAAACTGAATTTTGAAGGATGGCAACAGTTGAAAGCCAGTACCACAATAAGGAAGACAAAGCCATCAGATGAAGGTATGAGGTGTCATCCACATGCCTGATAGAAGAATTTACTTCAATGGACAATGGAGGTGCAATGCCAGGGAAAAGGTAAGGTACCATATCTGATGCAAATACACCTGGAACAAATTGCAGAAAGTAGGAGACAGGAAGGAATATGCCAATCTAATAAGCTGTTGAATCCAACCTGTCAGGGTGGAAAGAAAAAGATAATGTGAGGACAAAAGGTTCCAGGAAATGAAAAGTTGGGATCGGGAACCACAAGAGGCCATGCGGGCAAGATAACAATGAAGAAAATGGATGGGACATAGAAGTCAATCTAGATCAGACTGAGAATAAAGGTGGGAAATAGAAGGAAGGGAAATTCGGCGAGAATGAAGACCGACTTTGACGAACAGCCAAAATTTTGGGCAGGTTATTTTGATCTGGATAAAGGAGAACATATGTGGAACAGGGATTGATTTTTAAGGACATCTCCAGGTTGTTCGAAAAATAAACAAATACATATACCGTAAAAAAAAAAGATCCAATTATGACAATACTGATGTAAAAAGATTCTAAAAAAGACCCAGTTACAAGAACTTTGATGTTTTTATATCTTATTTTTTTCCAAAAGAAGAACAATTAATGTTTTTAATGTTTGGTTGGCAATTTTGCAACTTTATTCAACTAATTTTTGATGCCCTATTTCCCAGGAAGATTTGTTACATTGGAGAAAAATAAGCCCAAACCATGCTAAAGTTACATAGTATCTTACAGCAACAAATAGTCAATGATCTGTAAAATCTTTAAACAGAACAGCAATCTTGACCAATCAAATTCAATGTTTTCATTCTAACCAGCTTGGCCTGCCTGCCAAGTACAGAAAAGTACAGCCTGTAGTAAAACTAGACTTGCATCGAACTCTCACACATACTACTATACTGTAATATGTACACAATGCCTGAGCACTGCATATGTACACACACACACACTGCTGATATGTATTGTTGTTCATACTTGTAATTTGTATTGACCTGGAGAAAGGCAAAGCTAGCCTTATTTCATTTATTGTTATACTGTTTTGTACTGATAAAACTTTCATATAAGTTTGGTTGAAGTTATCATTATTAAGAGAAGAGGAAACCCCATGGGTTAAAGACCAACAGCAGAAAACATTCCACTTACACTGATAAACTGCAAGGGCAAACTCGCTGGGCTAAAAGGAAAGCAACATGCACTGACAATCCGGATCTCCTTGTGAGGAACCATATCTATTGCTAGGTATGAAGTCAGAGGGTGTGAACAGAGTGATGAAGGACTGGTGACTAAGGTTGACGGTGGAGTGAGTGGTAGTAGGGGTAGTTTGGAGCTGAAGGAGAAGAGGAAAAGGTTGTGTGCCAGCCAGTAAGAAGTAATCAGAAGGATATGACATGGAATGTAATAAATGGTTGAAATCACCCTAGGAAGGAGCTGGATAGAAGGGTAGACATAAATGCACCAGTTGGTGTAGTCCTTACTGAAAGCATCCACAGCCAGGGCCTATGGATGAGGAAACAGAAAAAAAAAAGAGGTAATTTGGTGTTTAGGGAAATGGCAAGAGCATCCAGTTGAAAGAGTACCCCACTGTATGCAAAGCCACCAGAAAACCTGAGTGTCAAGGGACCACTCTGTGAGGTAAATCTGATTGAATTGAGAAAGACATATTTGCTACATGTAGGCCCAATAAAGTAGTTCCAACATTCGACCACAAAGCAAACATGAAAGGGTGCTTCCTTGGTGATTGATATAGGAGACAATGATGGAATTGTTTAAATTGTTCATGATGAGTTTGTTCCATACAACAGGAAGAAAGTGATCTAAAGCATGTAGTACCTCCAGAAGCTACAAGATGTTGACATGGTAAGATTGTTCTATCTGAGACCAAAGTCCGGAAGCCTCCTGCTGGTTGACCCATGCCTCCTGACCCAAGAGAGAAGCTTTGCTGAATAGATGCAAATCTTGACGACGATGAGGAAGAGTTACCCCCACCATATTGTTGTCCTTGTTCAACCACCAATGAAGGTTATCGAGAATGGAAGGAGAAAGAGTAATAGGGAAATCTCGGGGATCCCATGCAAGATTCCATTGGTTGTGCAATGTCCACTGAAGAGAATGCATATGTGCAAAACCCAAGGGAATAACAGTTTCCATGGAAGCCCCAAGTACCCAAAAGCAATAGTACCTTGCATACAGAAAGAGGGAGAAGAAAGGGCATGGAGAACTGAAACTCCATGAAATACAGATGAAGGAGAAGATTGAGCCCAACTCAGGTAAGTGTTGAAAAATATACTTAAGTGGACAAGATATTGGGTAAGAATCAGAAAAGACTTCTTCATTTTGAGGACCCAACCAACACGAGTTGCTTCTGTCAATAGTATACGAGAGTGTTGAGAACACACCATTTTGGAAGGAGGTAACAGAAGCCACTCATCCATGTAGTGGTGGGAGATCAACCCTCAATCATGCATAAGTCAAGCAAAGGCTATGACCATTTGACAAAATGCATATGATGCTGAAGCAAGCCTGAAAGGTAAAGCTTGAAACTGAAATACAACCTCTTTATGGACAAACTGAAGACAGCATTGGAACTCATGAGGAATGGGAATATGGAGGTAAGCATCCAAGATGTCCAACTTGGTCATCCACAGACCAAAGGGTGAGAAAGGATTCCATAGTAAAGTGTAGATGATCCAGTGGTTGAGTGTGGTTGAGGCAGGATAGATTGATCCCAGGATGCTAGTCCCTGGTCTTTTTGAGGATGACTAAAGGCCTGGAGTAAAAGTCTGGGGAAGGCTGGTTGACAGGCTCACTAGTGTGCTGTGAGAGAATAGTATTAACAGCCTCAGATATACACTGATTGGTAGTGGGATGCCAAGATAATGAGAGTGATATTGGGACGGGAGAGAAAGGAGGAGGGAAGAGGAAATAAAGAAAAAGTCCATTTGACAAAACTCTGATCACCAATGGATGGGGAGAGTTCTCACCACAGCTGAACAAAATAAAATAAACATATCCCCAGTTGGCTGGGAACTAATTGATAGCCAAGAAAACTGCTGGTGGTAATGAGCATGAGAGCAGGTCAAACAATGAATCAAAATACCCTGTAGGAAGGAACAGACAAAGAATGGGAGGGAGGAGAATGGGAAACAGGTATGGGAGCAAGCTTAGACAAACAAGCAACTAAAGAATAAAGGATTGTGTTGCCTCACAGATTCCACTATGATTCCATATATTCAGGAATATCTCCAAAAACAGACCTGACCTATGGAGAAAGGGAGCCATCTTGAGGTTGCAAAGATATGTAGCAGGTGTATGAACTTGACACATGACAGTGTTTCTACCACGGAGATCCCAACAGCATAGAAACCATGTGTGAAAGGATAGGGCAAAGGAGAATAATTGCACCAACATTGAGGTGTTGAGGTAATGAGGGAAAGGTTATTCTCCAAAAATCCCTTAGGGGATCGGTGGAGAGCCTCAGAATGAAGGTGTATGGAGAAAAGGTATCACAGGAGAGATGTAAGGGTGAAACAAAGTTGGGAAAATTGGGCATGGGATAAATGGATCAGATCATCAGGGTCTGCCCCCACACAGGCAAAAGTGACTACAATTGTTGGGAGTCGAAAAAAGGATGACCAGCCTTATGATAATGATCAGAAGTTTGTGGTGGATGAGGCATGCTGGCCCCAGCCCTCAACTGAGAAACAAAATGCTCAGCATGTACCCTGATATCTGGATAAGAAGGGAAGACAAGGTAATCAGATGATGGGGCATCGTGTAAAAAAGAAGGGACAGGATCATATGAAACTGGGGAAGAGACAAAATGTAACAAACCTTAGAAATTATGTCCAAAAAAGGCTGAAATCATGATATGAAATTCCAAATTCATGACTGACTGTGAACAAGTCAAAAAAGTAGAAAGAAAAAAAGACAAACCAAGGTAAGTTGCTTGGCCAAATACTACAGAGAACAAACTGTAGAAAAATGAATAGAAACAGTAAAGCACTACTTCACAAAAAGAAGAAACTTATTGTGTAAAATCAACACAATTTCAAAATGTCTGCATTAGACCACTGTCGAACAAGAAGTGATGGTTAGGTACAATCAAACAGAGGGAGTCACATGCATCAAAAGGGTGTGTTGCACTCCTATTGGTGGAGGGTTGTTGCATGATCACTTACATCCAAAGACAAAGTGAGCCACATTAATCACAGGGTAGGTAATTGTTTCAAGGCTTATGGCATGCAAAAATAAATGTGCATACAGAGGGCAGCACTGAAAGAGAATAGCTATTATGTGCATGGAGGCATAGTACTGTAACAGAAAAAGGAGTAACAGTTGCCAAATTTCAATCTCATGGTACATGTCCAGTATTCAAAAATTCACTAATAGTATCAAGTGGCTCTCACATACAATCCTTAACGTGCTTCAAAATCCTTTGGGAAACATATCCTGGCCAATGAGTCTTATCATTCTCTAAACTTCCTATTTTTTCTTACCAAGCTCAGAATTAATATGATCATCTTATTCAGTTTTGTTTCCAACCAGCAACTGTTCAGGGTGAGGAATATTGCTTAAATTTTCATTAGATAAATTGAAAAAAAAGTAGAATTTAGTAACTCAGCTATCTCATAATCATGAGAAACGAGACATCCTTTACCCTCTCTCAAAGACCCTTCTCCCATCCTAACATTTTGCTTACTTTTAATGTATTTAAGGAAGTCCTTAAAATTATTTTTTTCATATTCAGCCAACCTTTTTCAATATACCCTTTATGATTTCCTACTATACTGTTTGACCAACTTTCTTGATCTTCTACAATCCTCTAGGTTTCTTGTCACAGCAATCAATTTAAAGTTAACATTTTCCTTGGCTGAAAATGTATTTCCAATAGACACCCACCTCTTAATACAGAAAGATATCTTCTCCTTGCATCTGCCTTAGAGATTTGCATGCTACTAGCCTTCAGGCAACACCAAACTAAACTCACAAGATTTCTCATGAATTTCACTACTGCATAATGACATTATTATGCAGCAAAAGCCCTCCACCAATAGGAGGGTGACACTGCCTTCCTGCACAGTAGTTCCCTCTATGATTTTGCATTTGTAAGCTTCATTCTATGATGTGGCAAGGAATACTAAGTTGTACCAGAGGTGGGGACAAAGGGTAGAAAGTGTGTCAGGAGATAAACCAATTTTTAAAAAGCCAGCAAGCATGTGCTAGGGAAGCAGGCAGAGCACCCTCTGGTGCTGGCTTTTATCATGATCGTCCATGGAATAGGTATGGTCCAGATTGGATAGTATACAGATATCAAAATATACCATGAAGATACCCCAGTGGTCTTCTGGAACATCCCATCTCAACAGTGGGCATATATGGAATTAGGGTGGATGGTGTGAGCACTTTCCATTATCTTGGCTCAATCTGGAATACGGAGAAATGAATTACCCTGGGAGGCACCACCAGCCACCTGGTACAATTCTAGAAGCAAATGCTATAAACCAAAGAGGAACATATTCACCTGTCCAAAGGCAGTGGGTAAATTGTAGAACAGCAAATGGAGGCAGGCAGTGCCCTCAGGAGACGAGACAGCCAGATGGTGAAGAGAGTGGGCAATGAAGTTATGCAGGGTAGTCCACATTCCAGTTTGAATTATCTTGTCCAGTGGCTATCAAAAAGAAGCACTGAGAGAATGAGAGAGGTGATAAATCTGATGGGACAAAATGCAGACCATCTGTAAGCAACAACTTACAATGAGGAGGAGACCAAACATAGAATTTGGTGGACCATACCAATAAAGGCAGGAGATTGGAACACGAAAACACCAAAAATGAGATGTACGAATTAAGTACCAATAAACAGCATGAACAGGGCATATACGTCTGTACAGGTCTGAACAAGCATAGAAGAGTGATATAGAAGGATGGAAGAGAAGAAGGGTAGAGGTCTCCTCCCTGAGCGGCTGAAGACTGAGGAAGGAAGGACTGGTCTGGAGAAATAAGAATATGAGTATGTTGGAAAAGGTACAAGATGAGTTGCTAACACAGAGATTTGAACAACAGAGACCACAAGCAAAAGAAAGAGAAATATGTCTGAAGAGAAGGCAGTTGAGGTTGCAAGTTTCCAGCAGCTTGAATGAGCACAGGTAAGAACATACAGGATGACACTGAGGTCCTAGTCTGCAACGGGTACTAGGCAAGAGTGTCTATTGATAAGAAAGGAAACACCTTGTGTTATCAAGCAGGCAAAATAATGAAGACAGAGCTGCCAAATAACCAGTAAAGGCAGAGACAGCTGAAATGTGTAGAACAACCTGGTAAAGGGAAGGGAGATGTCCGATGGTGGAGCGATTAGGAAGAAGGTGGTGACTGATGGTCCAATGTCAAAAGCCACACACACACACACACACATACAGGCAGAAGGACCAAGTACAATGATGCCCAGAATGGGAAATGAAAGGATTACCAGATGGGTTCAATGGGAAATGGACCAGACTAAAGGTGAAGTGATGGAAATGAGATGGGAGATGTTGAAGCAATAGAGTGCATGACTGGCAGAGGAAAAGAGGGTTGGGTTATCAGGTAGCATGAAAGAGGAAACCAAAGTTAAGCCAGATGAAATGACAAAGAATGTCTCCAGTAAAGATCAGAACCCAAGGTAAAGGCTGGAAAGGTATAAGACCAGACCAGGCTGACAGATGGAGAACAGATGATCAGAAGAGAGGAATCATGAAAGAGAGAGGGTTGGCTAGGCAATGATGAGTGGAGTCCCAAGAGAGCATCCCCAATGGAAACTGGGGAGAAGAAACATTCTACAGGCAGAACCCAGTCCAGCTAAAAGTGGCAGGCAAGGAAACCAACCTGTACAGAATTGGACCAAGAAGGAAGGTCCTGGGTTTGAAAGCAAGGGGCTCTGGATCTAACAGAAGTTTGACCACATGGATATGAAGAGAGGACTCATCTGTAATCCATGTGCAAAATTTAAAATTGACATTCAGGGATGTTCTCCGACAAGAGGGGGAAGCATAGGTGAAGAGGTGTATTACTGGTGTGGATGAAGGTAATGGAACACAGAGGGTGATATTGGATCGATCCAGCCATCCATTGCAGTCCATGAATCCCATGAGGTGTACCTCTGGGCACACAAGGACCAATGGATGAGGAACATATGTGCATGACCCAAAGGGACAAGCAATTGCCATGAAGCCATCGTCACCAAACACTAAACATCACATGCTGAATGAGTAAGATAGGCATGAATCCTAGTGGCTGCAATGTCCATATCTCCCAGGCAGATAGGAGAAGGGTTATCCCAGTAGAGTTAAACTCACACCTTAATGAATAAGATATTGAGTGGGAGCAAGAAATTGGTGGAAATGGTGACCAATACAGCATCAAAGAGACATTGGACATGGACAGAAGTGGAAAGAGAATGGCAACAAGATGAGGGAAGATGGGAAAAAGGAATTGGAGAGAAAGTACAAATACCCCTGTGTGGATGGAAAAGTGTCACCACAGGAGCTCAAACTATGACAGCCAGGCACCCACTGGACCCAACAAAATGAAAACATCACCAACAATTTCAACAAGTTGGGAATCAAAAGAAAGGGAACCAGGGACTAAAACAAGGTACAAAAGTAGAGGTAGGGTTGGGGACAGTGTAGAAACAACATACAAAAGTGAGGATTGATGATGATGGACAGCCTCAACCTGTGATTGAATCAAATCAGGAATACCACCAAACTTCAGGGCAAAGAAAGGGGCTAGGTGAAAGGATCAAAGAAGGGAAAAAAGAAATTGAACTTGAGACAGAAGAGTATCCCTACCCAACAATCCCCAGAAACAAGGAGGCAAGTGAGAAGGGAGTGGTAGAAGTGGAACAACCACAGTGAAGGAATGAAGGGAACAAGAATCACCTACACATCTCACTGGGGCATTGTGGAGTGCCTGTAACTGTAGGTGTAGAGAGAAGAGGTAAAGAAGTGTGCTAATAAAGGATAAGTAGAAGTGGGTACTGGAGGGCAAAACTGATGCCAATAGTGTGCCCCCATCCCCATACAGGTAAGGGCAATACAAAATGTATGAATCATGAAAGGGGATGGAGAAAGACTGAAATTGAGGAAATAAGCAACAGATAAATAGCAATTCTTGATGACACAGATAAGTAAGTGGTTCAGGAATGGTAAATGAAATGTATTAGGGTTGGGATTAAGGAGTAGGGAACATAATGCGGGGAAAATAAAAGGAATAGTGCATATCTGATAAATCAGGGCCAAAGAATGTGAGAAAGTTGAGAAGTTCTCAAAGCCTAAACAGGTGAAGGAACAATCCAATTTATCCTCCCTATTCACCCAACAAAAGAGGGGAAGGAATGCCTGATAAAGGGATTGGAGCTGAAGCTCCTGGCAACATAAGGGAAACTACTACCCTATTCATGATGGCCACCATGTCATTCCAGAGAACATGCCTCCATAAGCTATAATTGTTACACAACCTGTGTGAGGAGATTAGTCACTCACACGAGTAGTAGATGTTACATGAATAAGTGTTCATGGTTTGAAGGAAAAAATTAATTATGTTCCCTAAACATCGAAAAACTTTATTAAATTGACAAAGAAAAACACATCAGATGTGTTCAGTGCCATGGAATAGAATGAAAATCACAAGTGCAAAATCATAGGGGCAGCTAGTGTGCATGGCTATTGGTGGAAGACTTCCACTGCATAATAATATTATGCAGTAGAGCAGCTCAGAAGAAATCTTGTGAGTTTAGTTGGAAGTATCCTAAAGGCTAGTGGTATGCAAATCTCTAAGGTAAACACACAGGGAAAATAGCTTTCTGTATAAAGAGGTGTGTATCACCTAGGAACTCCTTAAGTTTATAATGCTTTTATTTAATTTTATTCTTTAAATTCTTTGTGAACCAACCTGATTTTTTTACTTGCATCCATCCTTTTTTGTCTATAAGGAACATGTCTATCTTGAATATCTAAAAAATTATTTTTTAAATGTTTCCTCATTTGAACAGATAATTCTTGTCACATGCTCTTAAAATTTGCTTTTTAAGATTTGTAACCAAATTCTTGCTATTTTTTTTATCTCTATATGCAATAAAACATCAAGCTTAATTGAGCAATGATTACTTGTAAACAAATGCTCACCAATCTCTACCTTTTCAACCATTTCTATACTGTAAATTAACATTAAATATAAAATAGC
>NW_013669473.1:99731-101903 GCF_000517525.1 Limulus polyphemus
AGTTTAACATGACAGCAAATGTACAATGTTTCGACAAGGTTTTGTCATCATCAGGTACATAAAATAGCATTATTCCTAATAGGTTCCCCCAAACAACTGGTGAAGAAAACCATCCTGAACAGTTTCTAAAAACCTATTTCCCTTATACTTTGACTAACATTTCTTAATCTATAGGCCTGAAATTAAAATCCCCCATAATTATGACCTCACTAACAGCTGAAATTTTCAACTCCTTGTAGTGTTCCTTATTAATTTTTTCAATTTCATCTGGTGGGCTGTAACTAATTCCAAATTCCTGCTCACCTATATTCACTAAAATAAAACCAAATAGATTCAATCTTCTTGCTATTGTCTTTGATATCTTCAACTTCAACAGGATGTAACTCACAGTTTACATATAAAGCCAATTCTTTCTCTTTTTTTTTTAGTATGCTCTCCCTATTTCATAACCTATATCCCTGTATTTCGAAGAACTTTTAATCATCAAAATGATGTACATTTAACCAAGTTTCAGGTATTTACATTATATCTAAATACTCTGTTCTAACTAAAGCTATACAGTTTTAGCAGGTGAAGATGATCAAGAACCCATTAAACTTGTGCATTACACCACTTTAATATATGTATGTAATATTTAAAAATATGGAAAAAGACAAAAAATATCAGGCTATGACACAGTAAGTAGTTTTTATTGTTTGGATTGAGCACTTTCATTTTGAAGTCTACTAGTAGGGGTGCAATTCCAAGACTCACCTATAAACAAAGGGGGGGACTTTGGGGCTTAAAATTGAATAAAAAACTCAGCTGATACATAAGTATATAATATAGGCTTTAGATTATTTGACAATATTTTCCAGTCAAAAAATAAGTGGGCAATTAACCAACTTGCCAAACTTGCTTACATGGCTTGTTTGAATGGGACCTCCTTTTAAAACATATTTGTAAAATGTTTTTAATGCAGAAATAATGATGAATTTGAATTTAGTTTTTAAAACAATAAAATAATAAACATGGTCTGAAGCAAGAATTTTTTTATATGCCAGGTTTGAATATCTGTTTAATGAGCTGCACACAAGTTTGGTAAAAAAAGGCTTGTTTCTTGTATACCTGTATAGTGTGCCAGTTTCTTTTATTTTGGACAATTGAAAAAACTGGTATACAGCCTACAGGTATACAAGAAACAAGCCTTTTTTTACCAAACTTGTGTGCAGCTCATTAACCAGCACTGCTGAAATTCCTTATTATAGTATCATCTTATCTTACTGATTACATATATATATATATATATATATTACAGATTTTTTTTTTTCAACTTTACCAAAGGTAAAATTGAAAGGAGAATTTGTGACATAGAGGCCTAATGTTTTCTTTGATTAGCTGTACCCTCTGCTGTGGACTAGTTTCACCTATTGAAGGCTTATCAGTACAGCTTGGGCTGACAAATCAAAGAAATACAGTTAGGCCTCTTATAACAGTGATTTGTATACAACATTAATGGGGTTTTTAAGTTCTTTTCAATCACCAATAAAGTAACCTAAAAAAATTTAGGTATTTCAATAATGTTAGAGCTTGTGCCTAAATTTTTATTTCACAATATATATCGGACCAAGTATTTAATTGTTACAAATATATGTTACAGATTTCTTTTCAACTTCACCAAAGGTAAAATACCTAAATTATTTTATGTTACTTTATTGGTAATTGAAAAGGACTTAAAAACCTCATTAATTTTATCTTACTGTTTAGTTATCCTTACAATTAAATATTATGAGGAACCACAAAATTCAAATAAATGTGATAGACCTAACAATAACATTATTACTCCCACACATCAGAATTAGGATGGGGGGTCTTGAAACCTCAAAAATGTGTGGTAAAGCAGATCATATAGCCTTGTTTAATTTAGCAATATAACCATTTCATGGCAATAGAACAAACACATAATGAAGTTTACTTAACCAAACCTTTTACTATCAGGTATTTCTAATATGCAAGGTTCTTGCTCTATCTAAGAAGGCTTATTTAACTCTTTACAAATATATATTGCTGCTAATTTTGGGTTATTGTTGCATAACTTACGAGTAACTACACACACACACAAATATATATATATATATATATATATATATATATATACACATACACACACACACACTACTTGTACACACACAC
>NW_013669473.1:102210-105178 GCF_000517525.1 Limulus polyphemus
ACACACACACAATAATATATATATATATATATATATATATATATATACACATACACACACACACACACTTGTACACACACACATATAATTTAAGTACAACTAGAGCCTGTTAGTCCATATATATGTCCCATCCACTACACTTAACTTTAAAATGGAAATGAGATACTGAAAGCCAGCCTTTATCATTCAAATATTTATCAAGCCCTTCTTTGAATACCCTTAATTTAACTGCATCCACCACATCTGAAGGCAACCCATTCCAAAGGTCACCCAGTTTGAAAAATAAATCTGTCTTAAATGAAGATGACTCCTACTGTGTCAAAATTTATGTTTAGCTTTAGTAGAGTCCATGCTGTCTATAACCTTATTCTTAACATTGTAATTAAAAGCCTACTACCCATATAAAAATCATGAATGTTCTGAAACATGAGTGTTTGGACAGAGTATTGTGAAACACAAATAGTAAACCTAAAGATGGTATGAACAAATCTGAATATCACAGTCACTATTTTTAAACCTTCTAGACACCTAGAATTGGGAATTTTGTTGATATTTTTCAATATTGCTTAAGAGTTAAAATATTTTACTACAGCTGTTGAAAAATATTTATTAAACAGAGGAACTGAAGGATGCTCTTTTGAATGTGTAGACTGAATTTGATTTTATTAAAATGAATGTTATAAAAATTAAAGAAAAAATAATACTGTCATGTCAGAAATATAAATTAAAATTTTTATTTTATGTCCCACACACTGTCTTAACGTTCACATGGGATAATAAGTTATCTTTCTCAATTCTGTATCACTATAAGCACCTGTATGTACTGACACTGAGACCATGTCATTATCACCTGTATTTCTTGACACAGAGGCCGTGTCACTATATAAACACCTGTACATATTGACTCTAAGGTTATGTCACTATATACGCACCTGTAATTCTTAACATGGAAGCTATGTCACAATATAAGCACTAAAAACTGTTGACATAGAGGTTGAGTCACTATATTAAGGACAAATGCATTTGAGAAAGATGATATATCAATTTATAATCTCCTGTGAATGTTAAGACACCATGCGTGGGATAAAATAAACAGTTTAATTCACGTTTTCCACTTTACAGGATTACTTTTTTCTACAATGTCTATTACATTAATTATGGTGAAATTAAATGAAGTCTACACATTCAAAAGGGCTTTCTTCACTTCTCTCAGAATCAGAAGATACTGCTTCAGCTTCTATCTCTTGGGAAAGTAAATTAGATAAAAGAGTAAAGGAAATTTTAATTTATTTTAACATTTGTCCTTTCAATAACTGTACTACAATATTTTAACTCTTAGAAGTTACAAAAATCTCCACAAAATCCTTATCTTGGGTACTAACTTCCCTGTGATTGGTATTTTGTTACCATGATGCTTCACTGTTAGTTACTAATAGTAATACTAGAACTACAAGTAGAATGTAAGTTAATTAAAAGTGTTAAGTTTTTATACAATTACAATATAAAATTAAAAAGATACCCCAAAAATGGAATTACAAAGACTGGTCAAGCACTTCTGCCTTTATTTATGTATTTAGTTAGTTTACTATTTTAAAATAAGCAGGAAAACAAATATCCAACTTTTAAAATTTTACAGGAAAATCTCAACATGGGTAAGACTTAGAAGTTTCATCACGTTATTGTTAGCTTACAATAATACCAACTAACTGTTAGTGACTACTACTACTATAGTATTAGTCAACAGGTATTATTATATTATTAGTATTACTACTAGTATTACTATTAGTGATATTGGTACAGTGACAGTGCTACAGTCTACCTTGTCGTTACGACTTTAGTCCTAGTATTAATAATATTAATATTATTACTAGTATTAGTAACGTTAATAAGCATTCATGCATTGCTATACTTTTAAAACGTAACTTCTTAAAATGAATTATACAGCCCTTCCTTTGCACTAAGTTATAAAATAACTATTTCTATAACAAGACAAAACTCAATTATCAAACTAAAGTTAGTTTTACTTACATCCAGTTTCATCTTGAATTTCTGCTATTTCTTCTTCCTGTAGCATTAATGAGGACTTATTTCCCATGACTGGGCAAGTGCAATAAACATGAAACGAAGTTTAATCCTCAAAAACACTTCTAAATCTAAAGGCGTATTAAAGATTTTATGTAATTTAAGAAAGCAAAGGGTCTTCCAAAAACACGCACTTCACCACTCAAACACTTCGTACAGATTTTTGATACAACAGAGTACTTAAGTTACTATCAATTGCAATAGCACCACCACCTACATGTAACTGGACAAAAAAATATTTTTATATTAAGTTCCCTCCAGATGGCACTAGAGTAGTAAATGTACAAAGAAGCAATTACAGCTGATAATGAAAACGAAAATCAGTGAGTTAATGACTGAGTGATTAGTTAATTCAGTTTAATGTTAGGAGTGAGAGTTATCATCTCTATTCAGTTACTCGACGTATTTGTTATGAAATAGTGAGGAATTTGCAAATATTTTTTTGTGAGATAGTAGTTCGTACCATTAAACTCGGAATTTCTGTTCCAACGTGATTTGCGAAGATAGGCCTACAAAGAACAAGTGAGCGTAGCCTACACTGTAGTAAACGTTATTAAAGAAACAAATAAATTTGTTACCATTACCTGGTTTGGACTTGGCACTATGTTTTAACAAATAACTCAATAAGAACCTGCCCTATGACAGCATACGTTATAACAGTTGTAATGAATTTGTTATTATATATTTATTTTAATACCAACGTTTGTTTAGATTAAGTTTATGTTTTAAAACATGCGTAGCTGCCTGATCTCCTGATCGGAATTTAGGTCTTGTGACCTAGGAGGGTCAGGTACTCTGAGACCTCTTCCTCTTCAGCTTTTTGTGTTAAACATGTATTGCGAAACTCCCGCCTATTCTCCAAAGTTTTAGAAGATTCTCGAGAGTA
>NW_013669473.1:106048-107444 GCF_000517525.1 Limulus polyphemus
GTTCGTTGTGAATTATAGCGTGTGTTTAAATTAAAGTGACTGTGGAAATTAAGTGTATTGCAAAGTTGTATCGAGAAAGAATAAACTAGTTTTAGTTAAGAAAAAACTTGTATCGCTGAAATGTCTCGGAAAGAAATTATACGGGAAATTAACAAACGACCAGAGACGTAACAATATACTCAGAAGAACCATAATATGTAGCTTTCTCATACTTCTCCAGGTATAAGGGAGAGAATGTAACGATGACTAAATGACATTCTCCATAAGAATTCTACACTACATCATGTGATTGATTTTCATGAAACATCAGATAATGGTTCGGAAAGCAAGGGTCACAACGCCCTTTCAGTCAACCACATGACCATCCAAGATTTTAAAGTAAACCAAGCAGCTATCATACAATATCTGGAGGATATCACATTTAGAGGAACTTTAAATTGATAAGCCCTTTCGGTCTCTTTAACGTTAGGGTAAGTAAATAATTCTGAGTAACACTCAAGTGGACATCTAGTAATGTATCGCACATATTGTACTATGGACGTCACTTTATAACTTAAAAAGCAACAATGGCCACTTCCTTTCAGTAAGCGATCCTAAATCAGTGACTGTCCTAGCTTTAGGATGCCCAGATGTTGTAAATACGATGGGTAACTGGGTTTCCACCTTAAATATTGCAAAGTGCTGATCATTTAAACAATAGCGATAATCATCTATGCTTTGTTTCACGTTTCTTTATTTGATAAAATGGCATTCTTTCTGGAGTGGGTGGCTATTTACTTAGTGGTAGGCTGTGCAATACTGTCGTTTCTTCTGCTCTCATATCTAAAGAGAACTATAAATGGTAATTATTACTGTCGTACTTTATACTCCCACGTCTTATAGAAAACTAAACATGATTACTATTATTATACATTACACTCAAAGTAAGGAATATGTGTTTTAAAATTTGGAATAAGATAATAAAATTCAATAAGAATACTATAATTCTAAAATATTTTAGTCTCAAAAGACTGGTTTACTGTAGTCACTGCTTCAGTCTCAAGGGATCAGTTTACTATAGTCACTGCTTCAGTTTGATAAGATAATTTTACTAAAATCATTATTTCAACTAAAAATATCAGTCTACTACTGAAGTAAACTTATCTCAGCAGATAAGTTAATAGAGTTACTTCTACAGTTTCAAAAATATAGACTTTAGTTTCAACAAATCAGTTCCATACGTTATATAAGTTTGAAACGACCAGTTTAATACAATCTCTTGAGATTGGTTTAATACAGTCACTACTTTATATTGTTACGTATCTGCTTCTTTGTTAATTTCCAGTAGAAATTCTTTCTGAGGAACTTCAGTGATACAAGTACTTTCTTGATTAAAACTAGTTTATTCTTTCTCGAT
>NW_013669474.1:0-1403 GCF_000517525.1 Limulus polyphemus
ATCTAATACATCACTTTAAACATGATATATATCTAACACATCACTTTAAACATGATATATATCTAACACATCACGTTAAACATGCGGAAAACTATACATGTTGGAAAAATGAGTAAATTACCATGTGAACGTGCTCGCGGACGTAGTAAAAATATACCCAATGTTAACCCAGATAAACCAGTAGCCCGCCATTTCAATTGTCATCACTATATCATTGAACATTTCAAAATTGTGGTCTTGATTAATGCTCCAAACCAATACGAGTGTTTCACCAAAATAAAATAATATTTGAATTTGGAACCATCAATCTAAACGCCATCAATGAGCGTTTTACATTTGTGTGACCATACCTTCTTAGACAAAAGATGGATTTTTTAAGAAACGGGTTTTCAAACTACAGGTCGTCAGGGGGTCGTAAAAAACACACAAGATACGCAATACTGTTAAGGCAGTCAGCATCTGTAGATTCACTAAGAAGGAGCCTCAATCAGAATGCAGAATGATCTGGGGGGGAGCAATTGCTGAGAAAAGTTGGGAACCCCTGTTTAACAGCTTCTTTTTTTTTTACTGTAAACTAGTATAATTTTCAATAAAATAGTATCTTTTTATGTATAAATACATACGTTACTTTTGTGCATGTCTATTTATATACACATGCCCCTTCATTTTTTCCAGTACGTGTACATTTATGTTAGATTGAATTGGCTTTTTTGCCCACTCTCTCCCACTTTCCAACAAAGTTAGGCAGTCATGCTGGTTAGTAATTTTATCTGAGGAAGAATACCTACCCGAAGCGTTGTACGCCAACCGTATTAAATTACACGTATTTTATACATCTTTGGTGAATTTTTCAACAACTAATGTCTTATCTAAAGTATATGTTACCCTTAAGAAATAAATTAAATAAATTTCTTAGTATCAAAGATACTATTCGTTTAGAAGTAGGGTTAATGATTCTGAACAGAAGAGTATTTCAGATATGCTATTGGAAGAACTTGGACAGCGATTACTACAGTAAACAAACAGGTTGAACCTTCAAGCATATACACTGGTGTCCAAAAGTTAAGAAACAAGTTGACAGTACTCAACAAACAGTTTGTTCTTTAACTTTTGGACACCAGTCTATATACCTATATACGTATTTTATACATCTTTGAATTCGATGACTAGGAACCCACTTTGAGACTAATAATCCTTGGAGACGGCTTGAATGGGTAATGAATGGGTAATGAAGAAAAACTTTAATATAAGTTTAACTTAACAACAAATCTACAACGTTTCGACAAGGTTTTGTCATCATCATCAGGTACAAGTAATTTACACTGACATGGATATATATATATATATACAGTATTGAACAGAGAAGTCACATGACCGGAACTGTTGCAACACTTAGAAGAGGT
>NW_013669474.1:2296-6114 GCF_000517525.1 Limulus polyphemus
TGACGTTGGTATTGTGTGATTCGAAATATTTTTTTGTTTAGTGATGATTTCAATTTAGGGTCGGGTTTTTGAGAGAATTTGACGTTGACAGGAATTTTGTGTTTAATAGTTAGTTTTGTCCAAGTGTTGATTATTCTTGAGCTGGTTTCAAGGACAAAAGGTCAACTGTAGTGTAATGTTCTGCTGTTGGGTTTGTTATTGTCAATTTTGTTAGTGAGTTGAGTTTTGTTGTGGGGAATGTTGGAGAGTTTTTCAACAATAGCTGGTGGAAATTTGTTGGTGTGAATGAAGGAATGCTTTATGTGGTTGATTTCTTCATTTATGTAGTCCGCTGAACAGAGTCTTGTGGCTGTGTTTATGAGGGTTTTCAGTGTATTGATTTTTTGTGTGGTGTCATGAGCTGAATTCCAGGGGATGTAGAGGCCAGTGTTTGTGTTCTTGCGGTGAATTTTGGTTTTAAACTGTTTTGCGAAATAAGTCCGTAAACTTACCGCTCACTCACCGGGGGTATAAATAATTTGTGTAAATCATACTTATGCAACATTAAAAACTATCCCTGTGTTGTATCATGCAGTTTTATCCACCAAATTCGATCTACTCTCAACGATTCGTTCAGAAAATATGAGTTTTGACTAAAGAATCACAAAACCTCGCCCCCCAGTAGCTCAGCGATATGTCTGCGGACTTACAACGCTAGAATCTGGGTTTCGATACCCGTGGTGGGCAGAGCACAGATAGCCCATTGTGTAGTTTTGTGCCTAACTTAAACAAACACAAAACCTCACAATACAGTTCGTTGGCTATGACTTAATTCAAGATATGGTTTGTGGTTATTCAAACACGTTCTCCTGTATCGTGATGTAATAATCATGATCTAAATGGCCGAGTTCGTAAACTATAACGAACAGCTCTGCCGTAGCAATGTGTTTTAATATTTAATTAATAACATTTTGACATATAGTAGTGACAATACAAGGCTGTTTATTACCCTTTACTGGGTCAGTAAAGGGTAATAAACAGCCTGATGCTATAAGCTATAAAGTGACGATTCCATTTCGCAACTCAGTAAAGGGTAATAAACAGCCTGATGCTATAGCTATAAAGTGACGATTCCATTTCGCAATTTGCGAAATGGAATCGTCACTTTATAGCTATAGCATCACCGTCCCATATTATATTATCGAACATGAACACAATAAGACTAAAACTAAATGTTATCTTGAAAACAAACCACGTACACATCAACTACTATACGCAGACGTATCCCTCAGGAACTAAAATGATCAGAAGTTGCTTATCCAGCGTTTTCTGCCGAAGAGATTCGGAGCATTCGTGCAAACATCATTGTGATAATATGAAAACACTCACGTGGGAAACATTTCTGTCAACACTGATAGTGGAAATATTTTTGAAAGAGTTTTCAGATTGCTTTATGAAAACATATTTATTTTTAGGTATGTAAGATATCGCGTGTTTTAAAACAACATTAAGTGAAAAAGATTCTTTAACTAAAAAGGTTTACCTTAAATATTAACCTAAACACGTACGCAAATCACGGCAAGTGAAACATTTTAGGACTTTTTTTTTTCAGGAAGATATACAGTGTAAACATTATAAGTATGAAATTCACAGAAAAAACAGAATGACACATTAAATTTAAAATTCTGTAAATCAGTTTGCAAGATGTATCAAATATATACTGTACCATGAACCACGAAAGTAGTTCATAATAAGGACCGCAAGGAATTGGACAAAATGCCAATAGAACGTTCTGGCAAAGAAGCACCTTAAACGGTAAAGATTCAGTTCAAACAACGCTTTAAAACCTTTAATAATGACTGCTAAGAACGTAAGGCATATAAAAATGCACAAAAACACGAATGTTAGACTTGCAAAAATAAGAAAATCCGCTTAAAATAGCCCGTTTGTTATTTTTATTATCATGAACCATGAAGAGATTCATTTTGTTTTAACTCTAAAAAAAACACATTAGACTTACAAGGAAAAGAAAATCCGCTCAAAGCGGCCGTTTGAAATAATTTTTATTATTCTATTGCCAACCTACAACAAAAACTATTTGGTATATTGCACCCAAACCTTTTCTAGAATACAAAATAAGATACTGTGAAAGTTGGAGGGGTATTGAAAATCGATTTGCATCTTCTATATTTAACATGAACTAAAACTCATCCTAATCCTAGTGTAAAAGATGTTATCATTATCCATTGAAGTTAGCTTTTTTACAAATATTTGATGTTCCTTTAAAAAGCTTAAGTACAGGGTGAAACAGGAATAACCAGCTAATAATAGATGAACATTAGATGACTGTAGCATGTAGATACTCAATGCTTTGTACACCATACAATCGGCGTCTTTAGGAAACCAACCCCTATATTATGTATGAAGTGAAGGAGTAAAAAAATCAATACACATTTTGAGATAGCAAACTTTATTGTTTTATGATTATGGTTGTGTTTATCGTTCACTTATTATTTCATTATCATTTAGTTTATCTATGATTTTTTAATTGCAGTCAAACACTAACTCACCTTCTAGCTAATCATTTGTATTTTAAATATATATGTATGATGAAACTGACACCAGCTTCCCTAGCAGTGACTTACAGATACTATTAACGCAGCAGAAGATTATATAAATTTATGATCACCTGAGGTGTACTCTCGTGGCCTACTCAGCGAATAAATATCCTGCCATAAGCTTCTCTAGAAGAGAGAGTCACGAGATGGTTAGTGAATTATTGCTGTTTAGCACTCGATACTGTTATTAATATCGACGATATTTTTGGTATATTGTGTTGCTGTATTTTTTGGAATTAGGTTTTTCTTTCTGGTTCTTTTTCCTGATTCCATTATTCCAAATAATACTGATATTTATGATATACTGTTTATTAACATTAGTGTCAAGTCATGGCCAGGCACGTGTTTATTTTAGACTGTTACAACATAATATTAAATTCATTACACACATTCGTAGAATAATTACTTTAAAAGATACGATGGTTTATTTAAGGCGATCTTTTAGACGTATGTGGTTTATTCGAAAAGGCTGCATTTCTACTTGTAAAATTTTATACGCACTTGTTGGGGGTTGTGTTTTAAACTAGGCCTATTTTTGGCCATTGCTATGCATTATGTATAGAGAATTTAGTTACAGAGAAACTATAAATGCTCTCTATATTCTCAAACAAATCTCCATGACAATCTCCAGCCGCAGCTTAACATTTTAAATCTCGAACTAATGCGATCAAATAGTCAATAGCTACAGTAAATCATCATGAACCGTAACCAAGCTACTAGCTATGTTTATTATCATGACAATGTATAAAGTTAGTCACCATATCAAGTAATCCTTTGCCCATAGTTGAGCATAAAAGAGCCAACAAACAAGATAAATAAAAAAATTGGGAATTTAAAATTTTTATTTATCTTGTAATTTTGATAAACGTATATTTATATACTTAAATTGAAATGTGGAAAAAAACTGAGAACGAGCAGTACTAAAACACAGAAGCCTGTTTACCACGTATTAAAGCTATTCAGTCTGGGAAGCTGCAAGTCTAAGTTTATAGTGGAAAGTAAATAAAGTGAAAGCTGTTAACTGAAACATTAAAACCTTGATATTTTTTCGTTAAAACAATTTTCCACCTAAAAGGGTTGTACGTTCCATTCCCGATACTTTTCTTTAAAAAAAAACAGATTCACTTAAATAGGTTTGTTATACACTTTTAAAAAAACGTGGTTTCACACATTATGAGTGTTTGTTTGATTTTTTTTTGAATTTCGCGCAAAGCTACACGG
>NW_013669474.1:6580-7379 GCF_000517525.1 Limulus polyphemus
TGCCTTAACCACCTGGCCATGCCGGGCCCATTATGAGTGTGAAGTACTATCATAGAAGATACTCCCACAAAATGTAGGTTTACACCCTTCGTTAAAAAAAGGTGACTTTTCATCCGTAATAGAATTATGAAATATTAAAGAGTAATATTTCTAAGAACCCATATTCCATACAAATAAGCTTCTTTGTAATTCTCCTCATTTTGTAAAGGTACTGTCTTCTGAATCAATTATGTTCATAAACTTTTATAGTTATAAGCTTTCTTAATGTAAATTATTTTTAAGCTTTTTCACATACCATTTATATGACATTCAATTCTCTTTATAAATTCACACCTTTATACATAGAACAGAGTGTAAACTTTTATTTCATCTAAATTTACACCTTTAAAAGTGTGAATTCTTACCTTGCCAACAATAAGGAGTGTGATCATTGGAATCACACCTCCTTATCTTTTAGCATACCTTAGTTATACATATCCCTGCGTGGCTCAGCTGTAAGCTTGAAGGCTTATACGCTAAAAATCGGGATTTGATACCCGTGGCGTGTACAGTGCATATATCCACTAGTGTAGTTTTGCGCTTAACCACAAAGCAAACCTTAGTTATAGCTGATAAAAAAATATGTTAAATATGTTTTTACGTATAAATTGATATGTAACTTTATTAGGTTGTTTTCACTACTGTATTTTCATTACTGGTATTTTTTATCTATTTCAATATTATTACTACACAATACAAGTATTCAAAAATGCCTTTTTCAAATAAAAACTTATCAATTCTTTATAAATCATTGGGCTAA
>NW_013669474.1:7400-8496 GCF_000517525.1 Limulus polyphemus
AATCCCCGTCATAACAAACATGCTCGTCCTTTCATCCGTGGAGGCGTTATAATGTGACGGTCAATCCCACTATTTGTTGGTAAAAGAGTGGTGGTGGGTGGTGATGAATAGCTGCCTTCCCTCTAGTCTTACTCTGCTAAATTAGGGACAGTTAGCGCAGATAGCTCTCTTGTAGCTTTGCGCGAAATTCAAAACAAACAAACAAACTTTCTCAACAGTGAAAGAAGTTACATGCAACTTAAAAAAAATATATTTTTCATGTATCGTATCTAAGATAAGACCGGAATACTTCAATTCTTATGTAAAGTTATTTGTTTACAGCGTAGAACAATTGGAGTATAATTACAATATTGTAGCTATCATGCGTTCAATATGAAAAATTGGGAGTCAGAAAGGCACATAGTTTTATATTGACAAGTCCTTTGTGAGTTTTATACACAAAACTGTCTTCTCGATTTACAATATCGATTTTTGTAAATTATTTCTTTTTTCTATATTAGGCCTTTTTCTGCACACTGTTTGTACCAACTCGCTTGTTTTATTAGTACAACTGGAATTTTAGGACGATTCACTTTCCTTTACATTTCAAACAATACTTTTTTATAGCATTCACACACGTAAGCAAGACATATTACCGCTGATGTTTTGTTACTTTGTGTTACTAAAACATTTTAGGATTTTTGTACATGACACTAAGGAACCTGTTACAGAAATTCCTACCTTATATCATATTAAATCTGCTTATGCACCTGGATTAAATACGTAAATAGATTATATCACATTAAATCTCCTTATCTACTTGGATATAACGAATTTATTATTACATATTTATTTTAATATCAACGTTTGTTTAGATTAAATTTATATTTAGAAACATACATAGCTTATATTGTTAAATATAAGCTTGCAAAACTCCCGCCCATTCTCCAAAGTTGTAGAAGATTCTCGAGAATAAGAATCAACAATATATGCATATACGTAGACGCTTAAATTTAGCTCAGTATTGTTACGTAATCTGAAATTTCTAGCAAACCTTCTCACGTCTATGAATATAACCAACGTGACGCGCCAAAAGAGAGTATCTATTATTAGTTAG
>NW_013669474.1:9477-13770 GCF_000517525.1 Limulus polyphemus
AATTCTCATAGTTAAATTGTATCAAATACTTTAATAGATTATATCACATTAAATCTGCTTATGCACTTGGATCAAATACGTAAATAGATAATATTACATTAATCTGTTTATGTACTTGGATTTAATACATAAATAGATTATTTGACGCTTAATTGTGTTTTACATATTAAGATAAACGAATTTTAACAATGACCAAACGGTGGAGTTTGTAGCTACCAAGATTCAAAACTTTCTAATGAAAAAACAAGAGGGAATCCTCAATAAAAGTGACACTTGAAATTCTTTTAGATGGGATTAGAGTAAATTAATCTATGAGACCTTTTTTTTTTTTCCTTTTCATCAGCTGTATTTTTTGCGCCAGCAATATAAAGCGTGGGGCGCGCGTGTTCGATTTTATTACTCATCAGGATCTCTACGAGTCTACCCTCAAATTGAAATTCTTTCAGGCAGGATTAGAGTAGATTAATCTATGAGACCTTGGGCGTGGCCAAATTCATCAATCGAAAGGGTCCGACCTCCTGAGTCCAAAATTATAATTCGACCTCAAATCGGTGAAGAGATGACGGAGTTATGAGCTACAAGTTTGTATTTGAAAAACTCACAGCCATTATATGAGCCGCTATGCCATGGCTAATTTTTTTTTCTATTTTAACTAAATTATAATGATTGTTTTATTTAATTTTCTAGCGTCCTTTGTTTATAGAAAGTAACAGTCGTTATTTTTGGTGTATGTTTTTATTTACAACGAATAAGAGTTGTTACTAGATATTTTTAAATCACCAAAAGTTTTCACATCGATTTTACAAACGCTCATCTTGAAGTACTTTTCGTTGTGGTTTGAAAACATGCATCCTTCCTTAATGATGCTCGTTTTGAAGTACTTTTTGGTGTGGTTTAAAACATGCAATCTCACTTAACGACAGATTATTCATGCTGACTGCCACAGTTTGTGGTAAAAATGTCTACTTAAATTAAAGTTTGTTTTATTTACCTTACAACAACATATATTAACTCTTTCTCTGTCACGTTCAGTGCCAGTCCCATATAAAACAAAAAGACACATATTTCAATACTTGTCTGAAACTTGAAACTAGCAAAGTTTGAAGGGGAATACCCTTTCTTCACAGAATTCCAAACTCATATGTGGTTAATATCACGCTTTTCAAGTTTAAATAAAACAAACATTATCCCTTGTGTGTTTGCTCATGCAATATTTTATAGGGTGGACATACAAATATGCCCAAGGAAGGGAAGAGTTAAGTAAAACTGTAACACAAATAACGTGAGAAAATATATATTTCGGAAGATTCATCTTTTTAACTTGTCGTGACTTTTCTGATAGATAGATTTGTTTAATGATGAGCAGTTGAATTCCTTTTTAAAAACACACCTGTCCTTAACATGTACGAATAAATAAGTTTTAAGCCAAGGACTTACTTTATTTGTTATAACAATACTCAGTTTTTGTCTGTCCTTACTAGCTAAATGCGCATGCGCGCGCACTTCATTTCAACGGATGTAAACAAAAGGATTGTTTGTTTGTAATTAAGCACAAAGCTACACAATGGGCTATCTGTGCTCTGCCCACCACGGGTATCGAAACCCGGATTCTAGCGTTGTAAGTCCGCATACATACCTCTGTGCCACTGGGGGGCAAACAAAAGGAAGATGTAAATATTATTTTATACTTTAGTAGACATTTTGTACAACAACATATTAAAAGCTTATCAAAGTTTATAAAAAAAGGTCTATCATTAGGTTGTAGAATAACATCATAAGTTTATTTATTGATAGTATTAAGTACAATAAAGTTTAGTCGCAATTAAACTAAAACAAAAAAATTTACACAAGTTACAGTGTTAATTTATTTCTTTATCGAATATAGGCCGTGCTTAATAAAGGCTTAACTAATGTTAGGCCTAAAACAAGTGGACTTAAATATTTCGGTGTCTGCGATTAAAATTATTTTGTATTATTCTAGAAATCCTGTATTTAAAGAAGTACTGTATTAAAGATACCGTAAAGGTTTTGCGGGTCTCTACTAGTGAAACATTATTTATGAGTACAGCAACTTGCTGTTTTGCAAAAAAATACGCTTGGTTTATTCTATAGCAAGCTACAAAATGACCATTGCCTTTCACTGTGTAAACTTCAAACTTATAGTTACGAGTATTGGAATAAAGATCTGAATAACTTAGATCTAATTCGTTCTACGAGGAAAAATATCTTATAATGTGGGATGTACGTTGTTTTAAAACAGGCGATGTAGACTATCAAAATAAAAACAACAACCTTATTTGAAGGTTATTGTACCTTGAAATAAAGTAATTATCATAATATTGTTAATGGTAATTACTTTATTTGAAGGTACAATATTATGATAATTACTTTATTTAAAGGCACAATATTATGATAATTACTTTATTTAAAGGCACAATATTATGATAATTACTTTATTTAAAGGCACAATATTATGATAATTACTTTAACGCAATACACTAGTCAGGGCCGGCACCAGCGAGAAGGCCAGGGGAGCCGGGCCCCTGAAATATCGTTGGCTTCCCCCAAGTTAATACCACTTCTTTAGACGTATGGAAGCCCCTAGGTTTTAATTTTTAACACACCTAACGAGAATAATCTTTGACACAGCAGTAATGTACCAAAGGTCAAGCTGAGTTTATTTGAAGTAACAATCTTGGTCTACTACAGGCAAAACATGAAATAACAAACTTATTACATTAGTTTGCTGTTGAAAACTCAAAATAGTAATTAGGAATACGAACAAAATTCCAATTTTGCCAAAAAGCTACTCGAGGGTTATCTGCTCTAACCGTTCCTGGTTTTGAAGTGGTAGGCTAGCTGGAATGACCGTCTACTTATAACGCTCCTACAGCTGAAAGGCATGTTCGGCGATGGACTTCGATCCAGTAAATTACGAGTCGAACGTCTTAACCACCAGGCATGCCAAGCTACCAATGTATACAAATAATTATATAGCTAACCGTACACCTACTGTTAATTGGACGTCCTCAGAAATTATATTATTTTTTATTTCCACTTTTTGTTGTGATTGTATTGTTCTCTGCAATGTTATTTTATGTTCTTGTTGTTGTTTTTTTTCAGTTTTCTTTGTTTATTTTATCGCAAAACCACATTAGCTATTTGCGCTCTGTCCACGGTGGGGAACCGAACCCCGGATTTGGCCTTGTAAGTCCGTGAACATTCTGCTGACCCACCGCGAAATTTCTACCATCAATGTTTCCTCAGGTTTTAATTATCAGCTTCTTATTGAAAAAATATTTGTTCTTTGATTTGCCTTTAAATGTTTAGATAGAATTAGTAATGCAAGCCTAATCCAAAGTCGTTTGGGTTGAAAAACGTATGTATAATACATTAATGTTTGACAAAACTGTTAGATATCAAATTGCTTATAACATGCTTAACAAACGCACTATCAGAACAGATTTTCTTTTAAGATCGTAACGGCTGCAAGAAAATATTTCATGTAAAAAAAAAATCTTCCTTGTAATTAATAAATTTTAACTAAGCAATTCAATATGGCAAAAATAATTAATAGCAAAAATCCAGTGATTTTATAAGTTTGTGGTTAAATAATTTTTTTCTACATTAGTCCTTCGTTATGGATCATCCTTCGAGGTGGCGCTTGTACTTGAAATACTCAAAGTAGGGAATGTATGAGACCACCGTGAATCATTCTCGCTGGTAATGTTTGTGTGTGTGTGTGTTGTTATTGTTGTTTTTGTTTTTTTTTACTTTTATACCTTCCACAGCTGAACTTTATGAAGAACGCTTATATAGTACATGTAATATAAAAAAGGATGATGTAGGGATAGCAATGGCAAAAGGTACAGAAACAAGGTAGTGGGGAATACTTAAAACCATACAAAAATCCCTATATAAGTCGCCAAATATTTCCACAGCTGAACTTTATGAAGAACGCTTATGTAGTACAAGTAATATAAAAAAGGATGATGTAGGGATAGCAATGGCAAAAGGTACAGAAACAAGGTAGAGGGGAATACTTAAAACCATACAAAAATCCCTACATAAGTCGCCAAATATTTCCACAGCTGAACTTTATGAAGAACGCTTATGTAGTACAAGTAATATAAAAAAGGATGATGTAGGGATAGCAATGGCAAAAGGTACAGAAACAAGGTAGAGGGGAATACTTAAAACCATACAAAAATCCCTACATAAGTCGCCAAATATTTCCACAGCTGAACTTTATGAAGAACGCTTATGTAGTACAAGTAATATAAAAAAGGATGA